>NW_028253159.1:0-237500 GCF_964263255.1 Lissotriton vulgaris
ATAATGTGCTTCGAACTGTGGGCACTATTCACAGATGTACTTTGACGCGTGCGGTTGGGTTGGGACAACACGCGCACGTCGGAAATGCATCTGCCGGCAGGCGGTTGTGGGTTTCCGGACCTTCCTTCCTGGTTGACTACGGAGAGAGACCCGTGAGCCCATCAAAGGTCGAGAATGCATTGTTTTTCAGTAATTTTGCAAGTCACGTAAAATAGAAGTGAACAGAAGGTGCGCACAAAAGTAGGGCACAGTGAACGTATATGATGACGCAGAAGTACTGGGACACCATTACAAACTCATACACACTACGTGCTCACTTACCATGCCTCCACTAAATGGAATGACCTTCCCTTGGTGAGCAGCGCACAACACATCATAGCAACCGCTAAATTATGGAGTGGCTCAAAGATGTCGCAAAATCATCCTCAGAGGTCCTGCACACGGATGGCCATTTTGGATTTCGAGGCACGGTCACGTTTTGAAACGAAGATGCCTTTCGCCCACACACCGAAAACACCCAGATTTAGCAATATGTTCTGTTGCTACGGCTGCCTCGATATCTGCGATGAAAACCATGGATACACCGGGAAGACACCCCCGGACTACCAAAAGCAAAAATAAACCATTCTAATGGTAGACTGTGCGTCGTGTCAATACCAAATGACAAGCAGCTTAACTAGCGCCGCTAATTCGAACACAATGCTGCTTCTTTGTGGCCTTGGTTAATGGTACTGGGTCAATTATATCGTTGCACAACTTAAAGGTACCTACTCTTATCTTATTGGATCTCAAAAGAATGAAGGGCTGAATTGGCCCTGCTGGGGTTTGTACCTCAGTTGCAAACCTCAGCAGCAAATGCTCAGCAGACTGTACTCGGCTGCGTAATACATCAAAGTGGTACCAGGAGCAGACTGCCTGCGTAATACATCAAGGTGGTACCAGGAGCAGACTGCCCAAGGTGAAGGGCTCCCCTTGTCTGCTCCTGATGAAGTGCCCACCCTGCTGTGGCACCGGCCATGCGAACAGCACTGCAGAAAGACTCACATCAATAGTTATACATGGTTTATCAACACTTACAGATTAATAGATTATTGCTCGGGGTCAAAAAGATCACAACTGATCGGTAACAGACTATGAAATGTAACCCAAATGGTATGCGTGGTGCCCCTTAGGCCCATGTACATCCTGCGTGCAGGGCCGGTCCTAGAACTTCAGGGGCCCCGGGCGAAAGGGAAGATGCGAGGCCCCTTTAATTTGCATGTAAGTTCCAATCGCGGCTAGCATGACTCGTGGGTGGGAGGTCTCACAGGGGTTCGCGCGGGGGGGGTGGGGGGGGGTGGTACAGTCAGGGCCCTTAGCAGGTGGCAAGGCACTCCTCCCCTGCCCTAAAGCAGACCCGCCCGCCCCCAACCAAACACTTCTGCTTTCTCGCAGTGTGAGTAGCAGAAACCTAAAATGGTAGATTTAGCATTTGATGTTTCTGCTTCTCGCTCTGCGAGAAAGCAGTGGGGTGACGCTACTCCGCCCTAGTGCAGGGGCCGCCCTTGGTAACATCACAAGGAGTGGCATAACAGAAAGTTACACCGCAGGACTATTGATTTTATTTGGCATCCCTGAAGAGACCTAACACGAACATTAGTAACATGGGCAAAAAAGTAAATATACAAATTAAATAAGTCCATATATTTTAAAACTGTATTAGATGGATTACATTTGTCACATGATACAATTTCCAGTTCTGCCTCAGGCAAGTGGAAACTATGGCTTGGGGATTAAACTCCTTGTTGTTGCAGTGTGAGCAGATCAGGCAGTTAGTGTGCATTAAAATACCTGGGATTGAGTAAAAAAAATTGAATTTTATAGTTTACATAAGGTGTACTCGGTGCTAGGACATTGGGAGATTTACATGGGCAACAGTTACACTGCACAAGATCAAATGTATTTTTACTTTAGTCTTTGGTGAAATTAAGTGATATTTCCCAGAATGACAGGATGTTGAGCTGGTGCTGGGACTAGAACCTGGTCTCCGACTGCCAATGTAGGCAGCTTAGGACACAACGCCACATCCTCGCTAGTTTCATAAAAGCCTAACAAGGGTTATCTCACTGCGAGGCTTATGTAAATATACCCACACCCTCCAGGAAGGACACATCTACTGCTGCTACTGTGGAGACTAAGGTGTCAATTATCCATATCCAAAAACCTGCTCCCTTAGTGACGCCCCTGCATACTTCCACCTGCCCCCACCTACTATTGCCTGGCAGGGGAGCGGTCTTGGGCAAGACACTTCTTGGGGGGGGGGGGGGGGGGGGGGGGGAGGGTGCGAGGGAAGAATGACAGAACAAATAGAGCAAACAAGTGGCCAATTACGGCATATTGCCACACTTAACACCTTCGCCCCGCACACCATAGCCAGAAGTGTGATGGCCTGGGAGGCAGGAATGAAGCTGAGGCCCATCAACAACCAGCCCACATGTCACACCTTTCAGCACCGGCCCATCGGCCATTGAATGACTGCTTGCCTTTGTAATCTGACCCTGTCCCCAATTACAGTTCAAAGCTGCAAATGCAGACGGGCCTCGCGCTACATGTGGGCTGCACGGCCCTGGGGAAAAGGGGCCCCCTCCCTGGGGGTTAACAGCCATTACCCAGTGCTGCGAGGCACAGGGGAGGGGGGCCTCTTCCCCTATTCCTACACATGGCTGGGAAGCCCGGTGGAGAGGCAGCCCTTCCCTGGGCCACGCAGTGCTCACCACCGGCGCGAGGCTGGTGGGGAAACACTTTTGCGAGGCCCCCTGTTGATGGGCTGAGCTCGGGGCCCTGGGCAGCCGCCCATGCTGCCCATGCCTAGCGCCGGCCCTGCCTGCGTGAAATGAAGGCACATCCCTTTTTCGTCAGTTTTTACACGTCATCACAACCTCGGTCCAAGGGCCCAGGAGCACTTTGCAAGAGCACTGTTACATTACACAAGCTAACAATATTTTTAGGCGTAGGGGAGATGAAGTGATGTGCTGATAATCACAGGATGTTGAGCTCACGCCGGGACTCGAATCTGGGGGCATATTATCAAGAAAGGCGATACAATTATCGCCGCTTTAGCGGCAGGAAACTGCCACTATAGCGGCGATAATGGGCTTGATAATATGCGCTTGTGAATTCCCATAGCAACCCAGGTTCTGGTGTTAACCTGGGCTGCTACGGGAAACGGCGAGAACTGTATTCTCTTTCTTGATAATATGCCACTTGGTTCTTCAGTTCCAAAGTCGGCTGCCCTTAACCCCTTAAGTGCTGATGACGGAACCGCTCCGTCATCAGCTACGGGTGAGCTGTGCTGATGACGGAGCGGTTCCGTCATGGCCCGCTCGGTGCGCCTGCGCGAATTTCGCGCCTGCGCTGACGTTCTATTGAGCGGGGCGGGCCATGACGGAACCGCTCCGTCACAAGCACAGGTCAACCGACGCTGGTGACGGAGCGGTTCCGTCACCAGCCTGCAGCCGCCGCGCGGCCGCCCCGCCCCCTTAGCACTGCGGCAGAATAGCCGCCGCAGTGAAGGGGTTAATATGCACACTACCCACACACTTAGGAGCTACTGAACGCCAAATAGCTCTCTGACTGTAGTATACGGCAGCTACAATATAAACGAACGCAATGAATACATGTGATGTGTATTTTTCAATTACAATTAAGCTGCTGGTTTGAAAATAATGAAACAACGACACAACTGCCAGTACTGGGCTAACTTAATTCCTAATTATCAAAGATCTGTTATGAACAAAACATAGCAGTCTGTTATCACTTCAGTCACTGGTTTATTTTAGTCATTTTCTTCTAGTAAAAAACCTTTCTCATATTTTGCAAAGGACATTTCTTGTGCATATACAAAATATATACAAAATATACAGATTTATACAAATTTTACAATTACAAACAATTTCTTGATAACTAAACAACACATCCACACCAAACCTTTCTCACCACTTACATACAACTTACATTCGAACAAACAAGCAACATATACCTCTGAGGTATAGGCCAATGTCAACAGAAGTCCTTCATAAAATCAAGTAGTTTGATGAATCCTACATTTTTTTATGTGTTCGAACAACCAAAACAGTTATAATGTACTAGCAGCCCGTCCCGACGTTGTCCGGGTATGAACTGTTGTGTGTTTAATGTTTGTAATATTAAATGTGCTCGGATGTTGTGTGTTTTTAAATATATGTTGTAATTGTGTGTTATGCAGCATGAGGTAAGTGTGACAAAATGCAAGAGTAATTCTCCCACGTGTTGTTTTACATCTGCCTATAGCCAAAGGTGATGTTTTAATGTTTTAGGCACGTCTTAGTCCGGTTATGCATGCACTGTCGGTAACAGCGTTGTTTATATGTGGGTCCTTAGCTGTATTAGCCTGTCATTCTTTATCTGTGGAGTGTGTTGGTTATTGACGTTATTGTGTGTAGGCTGACATTGCCCGGCGTGCCCCCGTGTCCCCTTGTTTGCGAGGGCTGGTTTGAGGCCTCGTCTGCGCCCCGGTCAAAATTGCAATAATGAAGTTGCTTACATGGTGTTCTACGCTGCCTGCCATGAAGGTCCGCTGGAGCCGTTGGGGGGCGGTGAATGTGTGCGCTGACGAAAGGCGCGCCCTAGAAGGGTGACGTCGCGTACTCACACGCACATTGCTGACGAAAGGCGCGCCCCTTTTTATGTTAATTTTGGTGCCGGCCCCTCTGAAAAGTTTTACGGCCACAAAGGTTGCGCCGCAGTATCTGTGATTAATGTTGCCTGAATGTGAAATGCTTTGCAGCTTTGTGTTTGTACAGGTACATGTCAGACGCGAAGGTGGATCGTGAATGGGCGCGCGATCGTGAATGGGCGCGCACATTAAAGGCACGCTACTGATGTACGCGCCCATTTTGTGTTTGATGAGTGTCACTCCCCTCTGACAACGCTCTTGGCACGCCCCTCTGACAACGATGTTGTGCCTGTCAATGCTGCACGCCCACAAACTAATAATGTAGTGCTGTTGTGCCACGCCCCTCTACGCTGCCATTTTTTTAACGATGTTGTGCCACGCCCCTCTCTGAATGCTGCACGTGTAGTGTAGTTAGTTTGACACGCCCACGCCAACGCCCAAGTGTACTTTCACACGCCCACACCGACGCCCACAAGGGACTACTTTACCCCTAAGGTTCTTTGACCTTTGTAATGTATATGGTGCCCAGCTGTATAGCCTATGTCCATCTGCTGCATCTCCCTTTTCCAACGCTGTATTGGGTGTTGTGATTGGTGCTGTACTTCTTGAGTTTACCCGGCTCAAAGGTTTCCAGTTCTCTCTTTATAATAGTAGTATAGATTATATTGTATCCTGCTGGAGAGTGGAGACAAGAGTCTTAAAACAGAGAAAAAAAACTACTTAGTAAACTGAGCACCCTTTCGTCATGCCTTCTCATGTTCTAGCTGCTCTTTGTAATGTACGCTTTTTGTATAGTGACTAAACTCTGCCTTTCAGACACCGCCCTGACATATAATCATTCTACACAATACAAGAACTTTGGACAACAGAAAACAGCTGTGAGTGCATGGCTGAAGCAGAGGTAGCAGAACTCCGTCAAACAGGAAAAAACAGCAGCACAAATAAACAAGCATTTGCAATGCAATAGGTCTCGCATCATTAACATTTTGAGCTATTGGTTTTGTTCATAGTAATGCAACATCAATAGCGCAAACATTCAACAATGCGATACCACTTGCATTTCAAATGTTTTTTTTTGTAATGTACGATAATTTTTTTTTTTTTTTTTTTAAACAGACCAAATTAATTACCATATCAAGCGCCCCTGGCAGAAATACCATTCGTGCGAGTAGCAGGGTATATCAGTGAGTTTTATGAGTCGTTTGATTTTTATAACGTCTTTGATAGTTTGTCCACAGGTGACTAATACCCCATACAGGAGCCTCTGGCTGAATTTAGTGTAATTGAGCCACGGTTTAATGGCTAAAATACAAGAAATCTTGATTTGTGGAGTAGAAAGAAAAAAAAAATTGCCTTACTTTTTCCATTAAAACGTGTGTTTGAGGGCAGAGTGCATAAATCGTGCAGGTGGTACTCCATTATGAACTGGTATTACCCTATTACATACATGTAATTGCATTTATATAGCCCTTCCAACGAGGGGTTATATGTGGGAAGGGTGCACCGTTTTCCTGCATTTCTTTTTGAAATAGCAATGTCATTTTTATTGAAAAGGGGATTTAGATTTGCTGGTGCAAAAAAAGAACGTAGTGGTGCAATAATATTTGAAACTATAAAATCCTGCCCTTACAATACGCAACGTAGTGCTAAATAGTATCTTGATGTAAATATGCACATTAGTGGCTGATATGATGGCAGCTTGGTGCTTAAGTGCGCTCACCTGCAGATGCCTTATTTTATGTTTTTTTTTTACACTTTATTATACGAGTTTTCTCTGCAATGCAACAGGAGCAGAAATGCGTCGCAGTTGCAATTAACATCTCGCATCTACGAGTCTTGCATTCTAGAGTGAACACCTTTTTATTCTGTCGCATTTAAATATACGTTGCATCCTTCACGGAATTGGTTTGCACACATAGGACTGGCTGTACAGAAACACAGGGAACAACAAAACCTGTTTAATACAGAAGCTACGTGGGTATTTATTATAAAAACTACGCCACCCACACAGACAGACAGAGAACAAGGCAGAAGAGACGGGATTAGTGACTTGCCCCGAATCACAGAACAGTGAGCCGACTGAGACTGCTGATGCCGTGTAGGGTCCCTGGGAGCTTCCGAGATGATCTGGAGACGAGAGGGGGAGGGGGGGGGGGTTAAACTAAGCCATGTGTGCATTACTGCTGATGTCGTGCAGGGTCCCAGGCTTATATTTTTATTTACACTTTATTATAACAACTTTCTCTGCAATGCAACAGGAGCGGAAATTCATCGCAGTTACAATTAACATCTCGCATCTACGAGTCTTGTATTCTAGAGTTAACATTTTTATTCTGTTGCATTTAAATATACGCTGCATCCTTCACGGAATTGGTTTGCACACATCAGAACGGCTGTACAGAAACACAGAGAACAACAAAACCTGTTCAATACAGAAGCTACGTGGGTATTTAATAAACCAGCAGTGAATCCCGCCGCGGCCGCACCAGAAGTCAGGCAAGGTCGCCTTGTGACGGGGGCGTGGCCGCGTTCGGACCGGAAGAGGAGGCAGGAGGCGTAAATCCGTCTTGCGGCCCGGGGCTCCTGTGAGCGGTGGAGAGCCCCGGGGCCGCCAGCAGGAGGTTGCGGAAGTGTTGCGGGGCTCCCTTGACCAAGTGGGAGCCCTGGGAAAGGAGCGTGCTGCGAGTGGAGTCCCCCGAGATTGGCCCGGTAAGTTCCAAAGGGCTGGGGGGGCCTCAGTGCTCTCGTGTGTGTATGTGTGTGTGTGTAGTGTCTCTGCATGTATGTATGTGCGTGCGTGCATGGGCGCTCGTGTGTGTGTGTATGCATTGTGCCTGCGTGGGTGTATGTGTGTGTGCGCGCATGCGTGAGTGTGGCTGTGTGTGATTGAGAGTGAATGGCAGGCAGGGGATGTGCACGGCGACGTGCGCGCCCTCGAGGAGGAATCTGAGACAGCGAGGCACGTGGGCGATCGCTGTCTCACATTCCTCCAGACACGCCAACAAAAGGTCAATCGCTACGCTCGACCTAAAAACCTCATGGGTGTAGTGAAACTTTATATGTACCTCGATGATTCCCCTGCAATTTCCCATCTACCTAGAATATGAAAAATATTTGTGTGCAATCCTGATCTTGCAGCAGCTCTCTGTGTTTTTCCTGAAAAAAATACAGTTATTGCACAAGAGACACGTAAAAGGAATTCAGCGATGACTGTGGATTTGGAGTCTCAGGATCTTTTGAGTGCATTACAGCATTATTGTTATTGAGCACAGACAACACAAAGACATGACTGAAGTAACAAGAATTTAAGCCTGTACTGCACAAAGCAGTTCCTTAGAAATGAGTAGTTAACAGTCTTAATGAGGCAAAATTATCCATAGTATAAAAACAAGCATTTGCAATGCATTAAGTCTCGCATTAGTTAACTGGAAAGCTATTGGCTTTGCCAATGGGAAGGAAATGTGCGTCCGCCTGGCTTTGTTTTGTTATTCATTGGCTTCTCTGTTGCAATGGTGGCATGCCTCGCTTTATCCCCTTGGCTGTGGGGCATATTCCCCTGCCGTGCTGGGGAGAGGGGGGGCGCGCACAGCGCCCCGGTGCTCATGACGAGCTCAGCTCGTCATGAGCCACGGTGGTCGTGTGCTCATGACGAGCTGACCTCGTCATGACCACACCAGTTTCATTAGAACGTTCGCACAGCAGGGGAATTTACCCAGCGTACAAGCGTTCTAACAGTCATGACGAGCTCAGCTCGTCATGAGCACACGAGAACCGTGGTTCATGACGAGCTGAGCTCATCATGAGCGTGGGAGGGGTTAAATTTAGATGTTTAAATCTAAAGCGCGGCGTGCAGCCATTGCTACGAAAATCAGTAAATAGATAGGAAAGTTTGCGGCCGCCGTACTATTTTTCCTATGTACTATTGTAGCAATCGGGGCATGCCAAGCTTTAGCTTAATATGTGCAAAATTAAAGTGCGGTGTGCCGCAATTGCTAGAAAAGTTATTAAATGAAAGGAATTGTGGTGTCTGCCCGCTTTGGTTTTATTTATTGTAGTTAAACCGGCACGCCGCGCTTTAGTTGTAGATGTTGAAAGCTAAAGCATGGCATGCCTCCATTGCCATAAAAGTCAATAAATCGAAAAAAAATATGTTGTGCGGCGAAAACCAGGAAGGATGGTAGCAATAATGGGAGGGAGGGGTGCGTCTGCGAGTGAGGAGGCAACATATGGCAAGAGATGGCAAACCGAAAGAAACAATCAGTGATGTCCCTGTGGAAGGAAACCAAGCATCCAAGACGGTACAAATGGGCACTATTGACCAACCACAGTAAAGGAAGTTTCAAAAGGCAGGCCAACCAACCGAAGCGCTGGACAGAGCTTAAAGGTCATATTCTGAATAAAACATGTCTCGAAGAGACCGCAAAAGCGCACCTAAGCAAAACCTAAAAAAAACCTGGCCAGGACAAGTATCAATGTAAGACAAAA
This sequence comes from Lissotriton vulgaris, assembly GCF_964263255.1. Lineage (NCBI taxonomy): Eukaryota > Metazoa > Chordata > Amphibia > Caudata > Salamandridae > Lissotriton > Lissotriton vulgaris. The sequence goes on from NW_028253159.1 coordinate 9,179, forward strand.
CCTATTCCACCTTTATAACCCTCCTGGAATTTTCATTTTTGGACTACCTGGGTTTACAGACTTCTTCTGTGAGTGAGTCTAACAACCTGAGTGTAGTGTCGGATCACTACCTAAGAAAGACTCCAGTCTAGAGGTATGAATTCAGGTTTGTATTTATTGTAAGATTTAAGCAAAGAAGGAAAGCCCACCAGCTAGCATTCATGCAATTCAGCACAAAGTGCCAACTGCCTAATCTCCACCAAGTTCTAGAGCTCGAACGCATGCATGCAGCAAGATGTAAGAACGCCAACAGAAGAACATTCTACATTACAAGTCATAACAGGTACAGCAATGTACATACGGAGGGAGATTGCGTGAGGATACTACACTGATTCTCACCCAGTGTGAGTTCCGTTATAATGGAATGGGAGTGCTTACCGTCAGGGTCCACTTTTAAGATAAAGTTCACGATGCGCACCCAGGATAAGAAGTGCTGGGCTTGTTGCATGTGCACAAGTGCAGCCTGAGCATGTGAAACTACTGTATAATTCAATCCAGTGTCTGCACACAAGTAGCTTGTCGCAGAAAGGACGCTCCATGGATTGATGCTGGCCTTCACAGGCCTTATAATATGAGCGGGGACTAATATTGTAAGTATGTACATCAGTGGCGCTTCATTGAAATATGTAGAGTGCTTACTGTATATCACTATGGGCAAAATCTGCACAAAGCTACAGTTTCACCAGAGTCCAGTATAAATACCCTGTTGGCAAACCAATATTATGATAAATCAGAACCCGAAATTAATTCAGTTCCACATATCTACATTCCATGTAGCACTTTAAAATGTATTATTTTTCGCTGACCCAGCTCCTAATGAAATTCAAGTCTTTGAATCACTTTGTTGGGCTAAGTTAATTACTCTGCTGGCCGACTGGAGGACAAAAAGCCTACCCATATAATGGAGCCATCAGCAGGTAATTAGGTCTGCTCCTGAGAGAGTAAAGTGTGGGGAGAGAGACTGTATGTGACAATTACTTTTCGAACGGCACCTGGCCTGGGAAGGCTCAACCCTACAGAAATAAAGCAGGATAGCCAGATCTCTGGAGCAAGTCACAGGAGAGGCTGTCCTTTGAGGTTTTGGAGGGGAGGGGCCAGGAAGTTGTGGCAGTTAAGGGTGATACTCAGGCTGTCAGAGAAGGCCTGTCAATAGACCACTTGATGGTGTCTCCTCGTAAATTCCCAAAATGATGTGGCGGAGAATTGGGGCACGGCTGGAGTGATGAGGTGTCATCCTAGGATTAGGCAGACGAGATTAACTTCTGGAACTTTCACCCCAACTTAAATATCCTTGCAAAGGGAAGAGACTTTCTAAGAACAGTCTAGACCAAGTGGAATCAACACCAGAAGAATGTCCTACGTGTGGAGAGAAGACCCCCGACGCCTAAATAGATGGGCTCCTAAACTTTTGGATTTCACCTGCACCCAGGGGCCAGGATTTGTTTCTCCAGGACCAGTGTCATAAGCCCCAATAAACCCTGGAGGACAGTAGAGGGATGGAACTGCTAATGGGAACCTGAAGGATTACCCTGGATCTTCAGTCGACTGGTCCTGCACAAGTGTGAGCTCAAGAAGGAGGGGACCCCTGACTTCCGACAACTTGCTGCTCTGCAAGTGCCAGTGGCAATAGGGGCCATGGGATCTAGAGGAGGCAGGCAGGGAAGGCACAAGGCCCAGGAGAAGTGACCAGCACCAGACAAGAGACTGGTCCTAAGCAAGGAAGGAAGGATAGCAGTAAAAATCAAGGTCCATCAAAATTGAAAACTGTAGTGGCCAGGAAACCTGAAGAAACCGATCCTGAGGCTGAAGTTCGCCACTAAACAGCAAAAAAAGCAACTTTCTTCATGCAGTAAATAAGTACAGGTATTAATGAATATCACTGTGAGATAGAACCATCATTAGTGAATTTGATGCTGTTGGTTGGTTTATTATGACATAATTCTGCTTTTAGTAATGCAGTAACATCCAGACAAAGGCAGTTGGACTGCCTTTGGAAAACTACAACAATTCTATAATGTCTAGTATACGTTTGAGAGGGTAGGGGATATTGTGGTTATAGGGTTCAGGGCTCGCTCGGCGTGTAAATAACCAGAGGGATTTCACCATAGATATTTCCATCATGTAGGTATTTGAAAACTAATGCACAGTATTGAGTAGACTGGTAATAGCAAAATACCTTTCCTTTTTAGAAGTAGAAGAACTGAGTGGACAATAGATTATTGTGTGTTGTTTGTTGCATGCCTGCAGATTGAGGTAGGATTCCACACCACCTCATCTTAGTAGATCTTAGACTGCTCTGCCTCGCTATGCTGAGAGTCAAGTGCAAGAAAAGTATACCCTATTCTCAGTAGACAGAGCATTTCTGAATTATTATTTGAAAAGGACTCACATCCCTCTCTAAATAGAAAGCCACTTTCTTACAACTACATTACATCAAATTGTCCCATTAGAAAGCCTAAGAGCATTGGAGTTACAGGTGATTAAACAGAATAGAAGACAGGAGCACAAGATCACACAATTTGTCAAGTGATACGGGCATGACAACAGATTACGCAGTTCAGAAACAATATCATCCAACACAGCTAAAGATTTTCAGCAGTAGTATACTACAGTAACGGTTAATGGAGTGTCTGCAGCACGATCACTCTACCTTACTTACATGTGCTGGAAAAATGGCCCTTGCCTACAATGCCTGGGAAGACTGGAAGACTGTACCCAATGAGGAGTTAATAAAGCTAGCGAGTGAGACACAGTGAGCGAAAGGACACATACAAAGCTACCTCTCGAGTTTGTGGCCTCTGGAACTACAGCTGACATAGAGACACACCCATGCCTCTATTTTGGTGCTCAGGCTGCAACAAATGAGCAAAGCTCCTTGTTGGAATTAGGTAGCCTGGCCTAGGGCAAGACTAACATTTAGAGGCACAGTGTAAAGGTTGCAGACCACCCAAAAGTAACTTCACGCAATAGCACTCAAAAAGAAAAACACTACACCAAAATTATATGAAAATACGTACTGCTTTATGTAAAAATAATATTCTCTCTGTTGTCAAATTTCAGTAGCTCACATATAAATAGTTCAAAGCAGTTTAAATCACTTTCAGGGTCAACAATTACGCTTTTTAAATTATTAGCAGATTATCACTTAATACATTTCAGGTTGACTTAGTAATAGTAAACACTTCTAACCGGATAAGCAATTCTCTAGACAGCTTTAACATTACAGTACATTTGTCATTTAGTCAATATTAACACTCTCAGGTCTGTTAATGTAAATTAAGCCTCAACAGTGCACTTGCTTAGACTCCAGAGATACTGTGTATGGATATTATGCAATGTACTATATGCGTCTCCCCCAGCACCAGTGTTCCCTCCTTCTTCTGATTACATAAACTCTGAGGGTTCAAATATACCAACTTTACATAGCAAGGATTACCCCAGAACTCAACTTCAGTAGAAGAAGGGGGGCAAACTGTCACAAGTTATCAAGAGCCAAGGGTTCTATATCGACTTTATGCTCCTGGAACCCCCACTGGTGATCAGGCTTCTTGAGTCAGCCAGTATTTTAATTGATAGGGCTTTCGTTTCCAGGCTCTCCTCCTCTTGGTCTTAATTAGGGTCAGTGGAAGAAAGAAGCTGAACGCGTAGGAGGCCTGACCAGCTCTCCCACGCTACCCCACACTCCTCCCTGCTTACTTGAAAAGGGGGCCGGCAGACGGATCTTCCGCCCACCCCCTGTACCTCGTGACTGCTTCTCTCCACACAGCCTCGATCTCTCCGCCTCCGGAGAGAACAGAACCAGAGCGCTGCACACAGCGCATCAGCCGCTTGCCAGGCTGCTCCTCACACCCGGATCTGTCCCTCGGCGCGCAGGTCACACACAAACACTCGCCGAAGCCGCCTCCTCACAGCGCTCCTCAGCCGAAAGTGACGACGTCGATTTCCACTGCCCCGGCCTCCACTGCGCATGCGCGGGGGAAAATCGACTCCGCTCCGGGCCTGCTCAATCCTCGGCCCCTTCTCTCACCACAGTTCTACAATTTCACTGGGGAATTAGCGCGCTGGCGCCGGGAAGGAGCACTGCGCTCACACTTATCTCAGGATTCCCCGGACGCTGACCCAAAGCGCGACAGGTGCCCCCGGGGGCCCGTTTTCGGCGCTGGCCTCACAAGGTTGCCCAGGCTCAAGGGAATCCTTCACCAGGCTCCAACCACTGGTCCATCAACACAGGGTCGGCTCCTTGCCAGTTCTGACCCAGGTAAGAGGTGCCCAATGCCACCCAGGACAACAGTTATCTTCTTGGTTCCAACAGGAAAAGGGGGGATCAAAGGGGTTTCCACAGAATGAAGCTTCAGGGCGCTTTCTCCTCACTAGGACCCCAGCCCTCTTCACTGGACAGTTAATAGGAACCCTCTCAGTTCAGTTTCCAATGCTGGGCAGAGGACTGCGCTCCACTGCGCTGCAGTCTCCTTACCCTACCTACACCCTACTATTTTGAAGTTAGGGGTCAGTCAGGCGCCCAGGGTCTCCCTTAACTTTCCCAGCGGGGACAGGACAAGGAACCCACAGGAGGAATAGAGAAGTGGAATTATTAGGCTGCTTCCCAGTCCAGGAGTTCAACCCTTACACTAGTCTCCTCCCACCTGCCAGGATAGCCTGTCCTCCAGCTGACTCTCACAGGTAGACAAAATGGCTGCCCCGCATTCCGCCTTATATAGGCTGCCCTTCAGTGGTCCAGAATGGACCAGAAGGTTCTGGAATGCCCTATGTTGGGCTATGGCCAGGTTCTGTTGGTGACAGTTGGGACAGTTGGTGGCCACCATTTTAGGTGGTGCCAACTTTCCTGTCAGAACAGGCCTCTGGGCCTAAGGTAAAAGATTATGAGGGGGGAAGAAAACACCTATCCCCCTGACCAACACCTGCAAAAAGTCAGTAGACACAAAAATTAACAAGGGTATGAGGGGCAAAAAGGGGACAAAATAAATAAAAATTAGGAGGGACTTCGCCAAAAAGTCAGACAGGTCTAACACGCGTCCCCCCCAGCTGAAAGTGGGGAGAACTACCCAACCCCTTGGGAGTCCTCATCACTAAGGCGGAAATACCTGGAGAGACCGTCTGCATTGGCGTGGTCCACTCCAGGCCGATGTTCCACCCGGAAGTCCATTCCCTGTAGGGAGATGGACCACCTCAACAACTTGGGATTTTCCCCCTTCATCTGCATCAGCCAACGAAGGGGTCGGTGGTCAGTCTGAACCAGGAAGTGCGAGCCAAAGAGGTATGGCCGCAGCTTCTTCAGAGCCCACACCACCGCAAAAGCTTCCCTCTCAATGGCACTCCACTTCTGTTCCCGGGGAAGCAGCCTCCTGGATAAGAAGACTACAGGTTGATCCAGACCCTCTTCATTGAGTTGCGATAACACTGCCCCAATGCCATGTTCTGATGCATCCGTTTGGACAATGAACTCCTTGGAGAAGTCTGGGGCCCTTAGGACCGGTGCCGCACACATTGCCTGTTTCAACTTTTCAAAGGCTTGCTGACAAGCCTTTGTCCAAACTACCCGTCGAGGTTGTTTCTTGGAGGTGAGCTCTGTGAGGGGCGCTACAATAGTGCCATACCCCTTCACAAAGCGACGGTAGTAACCTGTGAGGCCCAGGAAAGCTCGGACCTCAGTCTGTGTCTTGGGGGGTTCCCAGGCCATGATTGCCTCAATCTTCGCCTGCAGGGGCTGCACAGTCCCCCTACCCACCAAGTGTCCAAGGTACACAACCGACCCCTGCCCAATCTGGCATTTGCTGGCTTTAATGGTCAATCCAGCTTGTCTCAGGGCCTGGAGAACGGCCTGCAAATGCTGCAGATGGTCCTCCCAACTGCTACTGAAGACAGCAATGTCATCCAAGTAAGCAGCAGAGAAACTCTCCATTCCAGAGAGGACCTGGTTCACCAGCCGCTGAAATGTGGCAGGGGCGTTCTTGAGCCCAAAGGGCATCACACAGAACTGGTAGTGTCCCTCAGGCGTGGAGAAGGCTGACCTTTCCCTTGCTCCATCTGTCAAGGAGATCTGCCAGTACCCTGAAGTGAGGTCAAAGGTACTCAGATATTGGGCAGCTCCTAGCCGGTCAATCAATTCATCCGCCCTAGGGATCGGATGAGCATCAGTCCTTGTCACTGAATTCAGTCCTCGGTAATCCACACAGAACCTCAGTTCAGGTGTGGTGCCTGGTGGTGCGGCTTTTGGCACGAGCACCACCGGACTGGACCAAGGGCTGTTGGAAGGTTCAATTACTCCCAGCTCTAGCATCTTGGCAACTTCTCCATGTATGCTAGCCTTCACCTTGTCAGACAGCCGGTAGGTCTTGGACTTCACTGGTGGGCTGTCTCCTGTGTCCACATCATGGGTACACAGGTGGGTCCTTCCCGGGACAAGGGAGAACAACGAAGAGTACTGCTCCAGTATCTGGCGGCAGTCCTCCCGTTGCTCAGGAGTGAGAGTGGGAGAGAGAATCACTCCCTCCACTGACCCATCCTTCTCTTGGGACGAAAAGAGATCTGGGAGAGGTTCGCTTTCCGCTTCCTCTCCCCCGTCAGTCACCATCATCAGCATGACTTCGGGCCTCTCATGGTGGGGCTTGAGTCTGTTGGCGTGTAGCACCCGTAGGGGCTGTCGAGGGGTCTTAAGGTCCACCAGGTATGTGGCCTTCCCCTTCTTTTCCAACACCTCAAAGGGGCCTGTCCAGCGATCCTGGAGGGCGCTAAGCTCTCCAGGCTCCATCACCCACACTTTCTGTCCAGGCTCCAGTTCCACCGGGTGAGCGTTGTGGTCGTACCACTCCTTCATGACTGCCTGGCTGGCCTCCAAGTTGTCAGAAGCTTGCTTCCACAACTTCGCCATTTGGCTCCTGAAGGCCAGCATGTAGCTCACCACATCCTGGGGGGGTTTCCTGGGAGATTTCTCCCAACCATCCTTCACCAGGCTGAGAGGACCGCGTACAGGGTGCCCATACAGAAGCTCAAAGGGGCTGAAGCCCACTCCCTTCTGGGGCACTTCCCTGTAGGAAAAAAGTAAACAGGGTAGGAGGACATCCCATTTCCTCCGCAGGCTCTCGGGCAGACTTCTGATCATGCCCTTCAAGGTCTTATTGAACCTCTCAACCAGTCCATTTGACTGGGGGTGATAAGGAGTGGTGAACCGGTAGGTCACTCCACACTCCTTCCACATTGCCCGCATGTAAGCTGACAGGAAGTTGGTCCCCCTGTCGGACACAACTTCCTTGGGAAATCCCACTCGGGTAAAGATTCCCATTAGGGCTCTTGCCACTACAGGTGCAGTGACTGTCCTCAGAGGTATTGCCTCTGGGTACCGTGTGGCATGATCCACCAGTACCAGGATAAACCTGTGACCAGCTGCTGTTGGTGGATCCAAAGGCCCTACAATGTCGATGCCCACCCTCTCAAAGGGGGTGCTAACGACTGGAAGTGGTTCCAGGGGAGCTTTTAGCTTCACCCCTGTTTTCCCACTGGCCTGGCAGGTTACACAAGTCCTACAGTATGTGTTGGACGCCGCTTTCATCTGAGGCCAGTAAAAGTGGAGAACAAGCCGTGCAAAGGTCTTGTCCTGGCCTAAGTGTCCTGCCAGGGGTATGGCATGAGCCAATTCCAAAAGAAAGGCTCGGTACTGTTGCGGGACTACCAAGGCCCTCGATGAACCAGGCGAGGGTACCTTGGGTTCACTGTAGAGGAGTCCATCCTCCCAGTAAATATGGTAATGTCCCGTAACATCACCTGCTGCTTGGGCTTCAGCCTGTCGCCTCAGTCCCTCAAGGGTGGGGCACTCCCTCTGCCCCTTACAGAATTCCTCTCTGGTAGGACCTCCCTCCACATGCCACTCCGCAGGGATGGGCAAATCCTCCAGAGAGTCTACTTCCCCCTCCACGGACTCCTGGTCCACCACCGCAGGTGGCCGATCTGTCTCATGGGGTGTGGAAGCCGGAGCAGGCTTTCTCTGTCTCCGTGTCTGTCCCTTCTTAGCAGCGGGTTGGGCCATTGTTCCAGGCTCCAACCCAGGCGAACTCCCTCTCCGGGCAGTCGCAGACCGTGTGCTGACACAGGCCCAGTCAGGTGTACCCAGCATCGCAGAATGCGTCCGGTATTCCACCTCTCTCCAAGTATTGTGTTCCATGTCATTCCCCAACAGACAATCGACTGGCACGGCAGGGCTTACGGCAACTCGAAGTGAACCTGCAACCCCCTCCCACTCAAAGGGAACCTCAGCCACTGGATAGTGGCCCATTCTGCCGTCAGCCATCGCGGCGGGGTGGAGTACATTAGGAACAACCTGCTCTGGGGACACCAGCTGACTTCTCACCATAGTCATGCTGGCTCCTGTATCCCTCAGAGCCTCCCCTCTCTGGCCATTGATGGTAACCCATTGCCCATACTTTGTAGTATTTGGGGGCACCTGGATCTTTGGCACCATCTCCCGCTCTCCCAGGGACACTAAGGTGACACCCGCCCACTCACCCCCCTTATCTAAGGGCAACTCCTCCCCGAGCGCTACACTAGCTACTCCCGGTGACTTTCCTCCGGTGGGAGGGGGTGGTCTCTTTGGGCATCTGACATCTCCCTTATAATGTCCAACGCCACCGCATTCAAAACAGTGGAGAACCCTGGGCTGCTGGCTCTGGCCAGGATGAGGGTTCCGGGGCGGGTTTGCCCTAGGGGTGAAACCTGCTCCCTTCCCTTGGAAGTTATTTTGGGGACCTTTAGAGAACTCTTTCTTTTTCTCCCCCCCCTCCTTCTTCTGGGGGGCGCCCTGTCCGGCTTTTTGAGATTCCCCTCCAGTCCCCTTGGTGGACACCCGGGTAATATATTAAGCAAATAATACTGTGGCAAGCCCAGCCAGGTGGTAAGAGGAACTTGCATTTTGGAGTCTTCTGAAGAACTGACTTCTGAAGAGCCGACTTGCCTTTTGCTTCCCCAAGGGAGACTCTGGACCCAGCAAACAGGTCATTCTCGTCCTGTGTTTGGGCCTGCCTGTTTATGCACCAGCTTGTTTTCCTTGGTTCCCAGACACCCGCAGCCCGTAAAAGTTCATGCTTTTTATTATACTCCATATTCTCTGCGTGAAAGCTGCCAGAAAACTCTGGGGACTCACAACAAAGCCATTAACCCTACTTTTTAACAGTATATTCATAGGGTGGAGTCTTCCAAACTCTTCATTTCTTACTGACTCAGCATTGCATGTTTTCTCGATCACCCTTCCCACTCCTCTGAACCGATTCGGGAAACAGTGTTAGTTTTCTCTGCCGTCTTTAATATGGATTTTTCTCTTAGCTGAGGTTGCACCACAACTCTGGATTTGCAACAATAATTCTTGACCAACAGAGAACATTCTGTAATGTGCAGTCACCTTGCCATGTAAGTGCCAAGAGGTCCTTGCCACCAAATGCAGCCTTTAATGTTTATATAGGGCCCTTTCAATGCTTCGACAGGACAGGAGGTAGGAGTTACACTCATGCGAATAGCAGCTCAATTAGTTGAATGTCTGCTGCTGGAACAAAGAAGTGGTCAAAAGCTTTGGCAGAGATAGTTAGCCTCATCGTTTTGGACTTGTATGCATTACCAATGCTGTTTGCAGTTGCTCAGCAGCATCAGCAAAAAAAAAAAAAAAGTGAATGATACTGCTGTTGCTGGTCGCATCATTTTGTAAGCTGGTTACATTTCCCTCTTAATTACGATCAAAGATGGCGGACACCACTTGAATCGGTAAATAAAAAAATACAAATATAAAAGTGCTGCTAGGTACGGGGAGAAGGCGGGAATATATGAGAGGGGAACAGCAGCACACAAGGGGAAAAGCAGCCCGGGGAGTAGTACACAAAGGAGAGAACAACACAGCACAGGGGAAGGGGAGTTTGGAAGGAGAGTAGCACACAAAAGAGAAAGCAATACAGGAGGTGAGCAGTGCATGAGGGAGAGAGCAACAAAGAGGACAGGGAGGGTGAGTCTGGGGGACAAGCACATGAGAGACCAAGCAGCACACATAGGAGAGAGAGCCATATGGAGTGCAGGGCTCGATGTTTGGCAGGAGCGAAGCACATGAAGAAGAGAGCTGGAACACCCATGCAGTGTAGTGTAGTGCTTAACCAAAAACAAAAGAGTAGCTCCCTAAAAGCGAGCAATGGAAGGATACAAGTCAGCTAGTCAAAAGAATGGTAAAGAGGCTATGCTCAGGAAAGGAACAAACAGACGATGAAGGCAAACCATTGAATAAGAATAAAGCAGATGAGTGTCACAATAAAGCCAACCAAAGGTAAGCAGTGGGAGGGCTGTATGATCACAAGAAGTTTTTGTTAAGACAACAATAGGTCTTTTTCAACCAGACAGCTTGCAAGGGCTTGTAGACAAGAACAAAAAAATCCCATTTTCAACAAGTCTTAAGTCATTTCTTTTCCCTCTCTGTGACTCTCCTTTCGCAGCATAGAACAGAAACAGTACAGACCATGAAAAAGTGTTACAGGTATTTTTTTCTGCACGTCTGTATTTATGAGCCCAGTGAGACATGCCAGCCATATGTCGAATTCTAGATGGTTGAACGTTTTAACTTTCTAAACCAGACTGCCCTGGCTCGTCTTCAAGGAAGAAGGAAACCTTTACTGCAGAAGAAACTTCTTTGTGCCATTCCTAAGGTATTGTGCAATTATATGACTCACCACAGGAACATGCACTTCACACATTTATGATTTTCACTACACCTCTGTATGAAAACTAGACAATACACCAACAGCCCATTTACCATCAATGTTCAATAAGTTAGGGCAGGGAGGGAATTTAGTTTATGCTGCAGCGCTACTTTCACCCCATTCAATCTTTATGCAGCCAGAGCAATTTCATTTGAAGCATCATTTTATCACAATAAATATCAATCTCTCAGTTATCCTATTTCAGATATGTTTAAGTTGCAGACACTAGTCGCCTAAGGCACAAAGTGTTGGGAGGTTTCCTGAAGCACAGAACATAAATCAAACTTGATACACGAAAAACTGTGCAGCCTTCAAGGGAGATTTAATGCTATTTTTGTCTTATCCTTTGAAGAACCTTAAACACAGCATTAAGTGGAAAGATTGCTTCAGCACGGCTCTGAGCATAGTTTTCACAAAACTCTCAAACAGGCACAATCTTTTGTATCTTTTTGACAAATGGCTGAAGTGACAGGCTGCCAGAACTTGGCTGCTTAGGTAACTTCAGATAAGCAGATATTCAAGGTAGACAGACATTTTTTTGTAAACTACAATGAATGGTGAATTCCTGAGCGGGCTTCCACCGAGCACTGCTATTGGTTCTCGGTATCAAGCCCTACACATTATCTGTTGCCGGAACGTGAGGCAGCTGCTTTTTATAATGTGCTTAGAACATTATTACTGTATTCAAAACAACAAGGGCACCCATACGAGTCAGCACAGGACCTCGGGGAACATATTTCTACAACAACAATGGTCCCATGCACAAAAGGTTACGCAAAAGCAATGAATATAGACACAATGGAAACTATATTGAGTAGTTTGACTTGTCCAGCCGGACAGAGGTCAAGAATTTTTACTATACACTTGATATGTCATATAAAATACCTTCAATTCTTTAGAGTAGGACCCAGGCCTGTGCCCTTACGCTTACAAATTGGCACGGTGAAGAGGCAGTGAGGGGACAGAAAAGAGTATTTAGGCAAGAGTGAGCGATTTCTGCAGATACATCATTGTCAGAAATTCAGTTTACACCATTACACAATCGGTATACATTTCAGGTATACGGTGTTACAACAAGTCGACGGCGTTTCGATCCCACTTACAAGATCAAAGGGATCATCATCAGGACACAAAATATATATGCCTAAATAATACAAGCCACAATAGCCTAACGGAAAAGGGAAAGATAGAAATTATTTTAAAACCATATTATAAAGTTGTGTTTCAAAAAACCGTGGTGGTGACATCTAGTGAAGGTGAGATTAAAATCGAACAATTAGTGACGGGCCGATTACGTATCAGTTCGGCATCGGCAGAATTACGACGGTGTATTTTGACGTCAAGTGCCTAGCAGAACAGGGTGAGGGGTTTTAAATTTTCAAAGGTTCCGGCTTGTCACATGCAACACGTGTTGGAGAGGTGCAGTGACTAGAGGGCGTCGTGTCACAACAGCGAACGGTGGTGATAGGCCAAGGTAACTAAAGTGAGATTTAACAAAACCGGAGGTAAATACGATCGTAACAGGCTACCTGGTAGAATCCGAATGAATCCATCAAGTATAGTGGAAGGATAGAGCGAGACAACACGGCATCTAGAGTAAGGAGTAAGTGATTTAACAACCCAGTATCGAACCACGGCACTTACTTGCCTAATCCACTTTAGGTTGATGACCTGATTGATCGCATTATTACTCTTCCATAACCGTACCCTGGCCGGTGTAAGACTCCACTACTAAGCGACTGGTAAGAATTATCTCCTTTCCGTAATCGGATTGTATACTCTGTTTCGATACTGGGTTGTTAAATCACTTACTCCTTACTCTAGATGCCGTGTTGTCTCGCTCTATCCTTCCACTATACTTGATGGATTCATTCGGATTCTACCAGGTAGCCTGTTACAATAGTATTTACCTCCGGTTTTGTTAAATCTCACTTTAGTTACCTTGGCCTATCACCACCGTTCGCTGTTGTGACAAGACGCCCTCTAGTCACTGCACCTCTCCAACACGTGTTGCATGTGACAAGCCGGAACCTTTGAAAATGTAAAACCCCTCACCCTGTTCTGCTAGGCACTTGACGTCAAAATACACCGTCGTAATTCTGCCGATGCCGAACTGATACGTAATCGTCCCGTCACGAATTGTTCGATTTTAATCTCACCTTCACTAGATGTCACCACCACGGTTTTTTGAAACACAACTTTATAATATGGTTTTAAAATAATTTCTATCTTTCCCTTTTCCTTTAGGCTAATGTGGCTTGTATTATTTAGGCATATATATTTTGTGTCCTGATGATGATCCCTTTGATCTTGTAAGTGGGATCGAAACGCCGTCGACTTGTTGTAACACCGTATACCTGAAATGCATACCGATTATGTAATGGTGTAAACTGAATTTCTGACAATGATGTATCTGCAGAAATTGCTCACTCTTGCCTAAATACTCTTTTCTGTCCCCTCACTGCCTCGTCACCGTGCCAATTTATAAGCGTATGGGCACAGGCCTGTGTCCTACTCTAAAGAATTGAAGGTATTTTATATGACATATCAAGTGTATAGTAAAAATTCTTGACCTCTGTCCGGCTGGACAAGTCAAACTACTCAATATAGTTTCCATTGTGTCTATATTCATTGCTTTTGCGTAACCTTTTGTGCATGGGACCATTGTTGTTGTAGAAATAGAACATTACTAGTGCACTGTCTATCTAACTGGTGTTCCAATATCTATCTGAATGAGATGCAATTCCATCAAGCCCCTGTCTCCATGTGGAAGACTAGGAAGATCCGGCTTTTCTTTCTATGTTCAAATTCTTGTGACTGTAATCGAAATTTAGAGACGTCAATTGTGCCACTGATCACTGGGCTAAAGATTTCCAATGCACCCTTCCTGAAGAGGCCTTCTTGAGTTCAGCTGGGACATGTACAACTGTATTACTGCTCTCTCAAGGAAAGCCAGTGACTTCCAAAGAGAATACCTATACAAAATATCTACAAATGCATCTTCATCTATATAAGGGACTCCAAGAATTCCAAACTCATTCCTCTCTTTTGAAGACATCCAATTGATGACTCAATTTAGAGATATCAACCAGGACTTTTGACTAGAGATGGTGGACTACACATCTGTAACTTGCCTATCTGAAATTAGAGCAGGCATTATGCGTACACTTGTCTTCTCTGTCTGCATTCACTGCTTTCAAATCCAAATTTTTAGTCATAGTAAACTTTATTTAGGTTTTACATCAGATAAACCATAAAAGTCACAATAAAAAAGTACAAAATCCTTAAATACAAACATTAAAGGCATAAAATTCATATCTTCAAGACATAAAAAAAAATTACTGCTAGTGCAATTGCTAAAAAGCTGTATGTCAAAGTTTCCTGAAAAGGACACATAATAACATACTTAAAAACAAAGGTATCCCTTCCCCCAGAGTTGTCTATTGTTCTAGGTAGGCCCTGGTTATCAATGATTTCAAGTACCCTACGATAAAAATAATGCACTCCGGTTTTAACAGCTGTAGGTACAAAAGGGCTGGGCGCACCTGACTAAAATGAAGCCTCTTCAGAAGAGGGAGTAAAACATGTCTCTGTGGCACATCATAGTGTTTACAGAAGAACATGAAGTGAAGCAAATCCTGTGGAGACAGGTTGTCGCAGCCACGGGGTGCTAACACCGGACCTCTTCTGGACCCCTTCAGCACAGCAATTAAAAGATGAAACTAGTCAAGTCGGAACCTAGTCAGCAGAAAACGCTCAAAGGTGGACAAAGTCCCCAAAAGATAAGGGTCTGTTAGTGGCTCAGTAGTTAAGGTCATATAATTGCGAACGCTAGGTTTACACAGTTCCTGATCATCCCTTTCCAGCTTCCTTCCAGAGAGGAAAGCCTCTTTAACAAAGTCAACATCTTTTTTTGTGATAGCTGAAGGTTTTAAGAAGATGTCAGGACGAACCAGCTCTAATAAGCGACCTTTAATGTACCACAGCCATGGGATTCTGGACATATGATCAAGAGACATACAGTCTGTCATCATTTGCTGGGTTAATTTTAATCCTGTATTGAGCCAACACTTGAGCCAGAAAACTAAGGGGCGCAAAGCAAAAATATTGCATAAAAATGGGATCCCTAATTCTTCGTGATCTATCAAATTTGATAAGCCAGTAGGCATTCATAGCAGGCTTTTAAAAAAATGATTTTCTACCACTTGCAGCGAGTCTGCCACGGTGTACCCCCACACTTCGCTGCATTAACTTACAGATAATACACCCTTCGCTTGATAGATTTTCAGCATCGCTGCAATTGGGCGCTTGCCCAATTTAGCGGCAAAGCTGAAAATTGCGGCAACCATTCTGGTAAACTCCCCCTTTTTCCTTTGGATGGGAGGCCCCCATTTCAGACGCTCATCCAACACTACTTCCAGATATGAGAAAACAGGCGTTGTGGGAATCTTCTCAGGGCCTATTGAGAAACAGAACCTTTTCTATGCCCCACCTGCATAATATATGAGTTAGCATTATTGATGATAAGATCACGGGACCCCATAAAATTCAGAAAGGCATCCAATAAACATTGCAACCCTCTGGCAGGTCTTGCTATCAGGACAGCGTCATCCAAATATAGGAGGACAGGGAGACCCGACGACCTACATGAGAAAAGTCAGCCCCTGTCAATACCAGGGCTTTCTCCAGGTCATTTATATATAGATTAAACAAGAAGGGTGCCCGGATGCAGCCCGGCCTCAACCCTCTCTCAATATCAAATTCCCTGGAGAACCGGAGATCCTGTGAATATCTAATGTTTGCCTTAGTTTCTCTATGCAGGTCCATCAGAAAGTCCACAATGGGGGACTCAACCCCCATGGCCTTCATGAACTGCCACAGCTTGACCCGGTTGACACTGTCAAACGCGGACGATAAGTCCATGAAGGCCATGTAGATTGTACCCAGACGGGCCACGGTCTACTTGCCAAGAAAGAAGTACAAATTTAGACATTGGGCCACCGTAGACTTCCCTGCCCTGAATCCATATTGGGTATCGGAAATGATGTTACCATCTTCTGCCCACGAAGATAACCTCTGCAGTGAGGCCCCTCCCATAACCTTTACCACAGAGTCGATGAGGGAGATAGGACGGGAACAATGTGTGTTATTACGGTCACCCTTTTTAAATACTGGGACGATGGTAGAGATTGCCCAAGAAGCAGGGCAACCGACCCTCATATTTAGGCATTTCTTATGTGACTAGGGGACTGATAATGTATCAGTCCCCTACTGACAGCATAGCTTCATACTAGAACACCACTGCTCCTTCGGGCAGGTTTTTCTTTCTTTGTCTAAATCGCTGTGTTTGCAACTCTTCATTCTGCATACTTGACTTTGTCTTGTAGAAAACCTTATTTCCACTAAATTTCTGATCATTGACAAACCATTTGCTAATGTACTACCACCTATCTCCTCTACTCACCTTTTCATTAAGGTGAAGCGCACAGCCGCCACTTGCAGTCTCCAAGGAATGTTAAAAAAAAGAAGAAAAAAAAAGCACTCAGACATTAGAAACCAGAGGTGCAGGAAAGAGAAACAAAATATAGTCTCTAGTTTCTGGATCTTCCTTTCACATACCTTATAACTTCATAATCGCACCCTTGCTCTTATCGGAACCTGTGATTTTAGCGGTTTGGGAATTGAAGCCTTCTGAACAGGTTTACCATCAGAAAGTATTAAGACTGTAGTGCATTGATATAGCACTTAACCTCAGATAAGGCAACTAACTTATATATTGCAGAACAGTAGCACGCTACTCCATGAGCGCGCAATGAAGGAAGAGTATGTGTCGGTCTCAGAGCACGGGACACACATCTGGGAAAGCGGTCAATATTATGGTGTCATAATGAGGAATACAAAAAAATGATTGTTGGAATGCTTGAAATAATCTCAGACACTGGTAAATACTTGAGGCTGAAACTGGTCTGAAGTTGCTTGTATTCCGGTTCAGAATAGACCTGGCCTGGCAGTTAGCCTGGACTGTTCCTACATGAGAAGGACCAAGGCTAATTTGCGTACAGCTGAATCTTGACTAGGATAGCAAGGTGGGCAAAAAAACGATTGACTGGGATGCGGCCCAAGTAATTACCACAGGCTGAGATTTAATTCAGCATGCCATCCATCCTTTATTCTTCAAATCATGTCTCCGCAAATGTTGCATAGGGGCAGGAGCAAAGTGTGCAAAAAGACTGGGTCATTCATGTAACTTCTTTGGCGTGGTCTTTATAATAAAGATTAATCCACAATGAAAATAAGGATAAATATACTGAATACCTACAGGAGTGCAATCTTGCATTAAGTATAGTATATGCACTGAAATCCACAGTATGCACACAAATAAGCAGCACCATACAATCACTAAAGTTTTCATAAAAGTTTCCTTCTACCTCAAAAGAAGAAAAAATACTCAAAACCCCTAAAAGTATAGGGTATGGGCTTGGCTACTGAAAAATTCAAAAAGGCTATAATTTCAAAGGGGTTTCACCTTTCTGGTGAATTGCAATTTTTTTTTTAAATCATCGAGTAAGCTTTTCTGTCTAGGTATAAAACCTAACAGCCAATGCACAAATTACAAAGTGCATTATGGTCATACAAAGCCACCTGGGATCCAGTTACAGCGACAGACTACTTGGCCTGTGGCGCGGTCATTCACTAAATCAACAGAATCCCCTTCCTTCCATTATGCGGCCACCCTATAATGCTGCACGGCTGCACGTAGTAAACTGTAATTTAAGATTATTTACTGCTGACAGCAGCAGCTAAACCGTAATTATGTTTGAGATGGGAAGTCCATGAGATTTTGTTTTTTGAATTGTGAACAACTTTGACCCTATTTAACGATGCTGCACAAAACGTTCAATAAAATATACACAAGCATATAAAATTGCTTGGAACGTAGGGAAATACACACTGAGGGGTACCAGAGCACACACTGAGGGGTACCAGAGCGCACACTTCATCAGGGAGCTACCTGCAATGTCTGGGTCCTTGTTCATCTACTGCATTTTCAGGGAAGAGCATGAGACCAAAGTTTAAAATTGAAAGTGGCCACATTTACTTACTGGTGGAGAAGGAATGCTCCACACACCTCTGTATCATTGATGACTTTGGCCACGCACATCAGTTTTTTGCCTTGGGCTGGGGCAAAGTGCATCATTCAAAACCTAAATGAATAGACTGATTTTTTTGCTATTTAAAAAAAAAAAATACCTTAACACTTTAATTAAAGGGACATTATGTTAATGATGCAAAACGTAAACATTGAAAAAGGCAATCAGTTTTGTTTTCTTTATTTGCAAGCATATACAAGATAAATTAAATGAATAAAAGTGAAATGATACAGTGAAGTCAAGGTCTAAAAGGTATAAATAGAAAATGGAAAACTAAGGGAGCTGCTCTAATTTTCAGGTGGACGAGCACATATGAGCAAAACAAGAAAAAAACTGGATTCACAGGACAACAGAGTCAACGGTACACACGAACTCTCTTGTAGTGCTTAATAAATAAAAAGGAGTTTCTGAAAAGCGAGCAGTAGAAGGAAACCAGTAATCTAATCAAAAAGGCTTTAAAAATGCTATGATTCAGGGACGGTGCAAATGAGAAGAGTAACATAACCCATTCAATAAGAAGCAAATCAGAGGGCCAATACGGCAAATCTATGGTAAGCAATGGGCAGGCTGCACGTTTTTTGTTTTTCCCAACCAGCGTGAGCTGTCTGGTAGGCAAGGCCTAAACGATATGGCATGTACATATGTAGCATTCTTTCTCACCGCAAATTACATAACATTATGGGGAAATTGGGATAAGTCTTGTCTACCGCTAAATCTACTACGGATACCATCTTTAAACTCACAAAAAATGAAAAACACAGATGGGCTACATTCACTTAAGCTCGGAGAACAATAGGAACTGCATATAAGCAACCACTCCTTACTAAATAATTATCATTTCGGTTCCAATCTTGGACACAACACGGAGACTGCAGTGCTTTTTAGGTTTTGACTGGCCATGCGCTTTGCGCATGTGCCAAAAAACCTCTTGAGTTGTGTGTGTGGCTTTGGGTCGGCCCTCGTCATTGATTGGCTGGCTCCGTAAACGGAGCCTTGCCATTGGACGAGGGGCCTGTCCGTCAATGCCGGACCAGACACGGGGGCGTTCCTGAGATTCTTTGGCTTTTGCCGACGTCACGCGACGCCGGGAACGCCCCCGTGTCTGGTCCGGCATTGTCGGCACTTCTGCGTCTTCTGTTACTTCTGCAGTAACAGTGCAGGTGAGTGAACTGCCAAATTGCGAAAACACGCGTACTGATAGTGCTTGTCATCATCATTAATTCCAACATGACAGTCCCTTGTTTTCCAAACTCGCTCACGACAGCACCGTTGCTTTCCGGCGTGTTTTCACCAGCTCGACGTGTTTTTTCTTTTTAAAAATTGCCCTGTTGTTCTTCAGTGTTTCCTCGAAGTAGGCTGCCATTTGAACTTTACGGCCACCCCTTCACCAGTCACCATTCAGGGGAGATAGGCAGCGGAAACACGATCTGAAAACAGGAAACAGGCCGAGCAGAGGATGTGTCCTCGTGAAGGGCACCCGCGTGCACAGATAAGCAGCCGTCCGTCATACTCCGTCATACAGCCAGGGCCACGCTGGGATTGGCCCAGCCGGCCCAGCCTCCGCCGTGTCATCGGGAGAAGGGGGAGTGGAGAGCAGGAAGCAGCCTACGTCTCTGTCCCGAGGCTCCCGAGCGAAAGAGGAGCCCCGGGGAAAGAGCAAGTCCCGCCTCGGCCCTGGCGTTGGGTCCCTGGTCCCCGCCGTGACTGCCCCGGTGAATCGGCCTAAATCCAGCAGCTTGCACTGGGCCCGAGGCATCATGAAAAGCCGCGTGTCTGTAAATAAATAAATTACACACCGCGTCACGGTAGAGTGATTTCAAGATTACACCATTTATTAATGCCGGAGATGTCTGAGCTCACTAATGCCGACTTCTGGTACCGAGAGAATGGGATGAGGGAATGCCCTGAAGTCTATAGCGCTGGCGGTGACTTGCAGACCCCGCCCCCTTCATCCGAAGTTTCCGTCTTTGGTCCCGGGCAGGCGATTACCTCTGAGCGGGGGCATGAATCGCTCCCAGTGTGTTTTTTTTACTTATGTTGTGGGGAGGAGGGTCTCCCCCTGACGTGGGAGTCTCATCACAGATGTCCCCTCGGCAGCGGACCGGCTGCGCTCTTTCACAGACTGAGGCAAGCCCACGTCCTCGGCCAGCAAACTGCATGCACGTCCCAGGTGCCCGGCTCCAGTAGCAGCCTCCCAAAAAAAAGTTTCACGGCACTCTGTAAAGACTGAATCGCTGTCCAGAGTTTGCAAAACATCTGCCGTTCTGCAAAATGTCATTGTAGAATGCGAGTAGACCCTCGGCGCATTCCTTGGCAGGTGCATGCCAAGGAATGCGTGAGACTGTTCGTGCAGCACGAGGGGAGGTCGGAGGCTGGCCTCGCGCGAATGCATACCTGCCTGTATTATCTGCATTATTAATGCGCGCGGGATTCGGGTGGCACGAGTAATGCACCAATCACGCGATGCATTCGGCCCCTGCCTCTGCCGAGATTTATGTTTCACGGACTGGTTAATGTGCATGGTTAATAGCAGCTCTGCTGCAGGAATAAGGCCAAGCATTCCGTGCTGCCAATGAGCTGCACGCAGGGGCGGGTTGACGGGCCAGACCGAGGGGCTCTGGTGGCTACTGCAAAGGAGGTCAAGGTTGTGCGATCTCCTACCTGTGGCGATAAATGGCAGATGATGTATGATTGGCTGCAGA
The DNA here is from genome assembly GCF_964263255.1 of Lissotriton vulgaris. Lineage (NCBI taxonomy): Eukaryota > Metazoa > Chordata > Amphibia > Caudata > Salamandridae > Lissotriton > Lissotriton vulgaris. The sequence goes on from NW_028253159.1 coordinate 29,810, forward strand.
GCCCGAGAGTGGTCCAGCTGTGTTCTGAGCTACATTAGTGGGCACTGCCCATGTGTGATGTACCTGGGCACATCTGTGCCAGGCACACACACGGGCCCGGCCTGGAGTCCTCTTTGAGCGTTTGCTCACATTTTAGACACCGTCTGAAGGCGATGCTCATATCTGGCAAACCCGTGCCTTCAAAAGGCAGTCATTTTTGCGTGCAGTGTCCCAGGGACCTCACTGAACTTCACATATTTATTTCCGTTGACTCTGTGCAGAGAATTAGTTAGCCTAGACGTGCCATAAATTAGAACCAATTTGACCAGGAGGTGAATACCAAAGCCACTAAGCGCCTGTCCCCGTCCTGTCTGACAGTGTTGCGCTAGGTTGAACGTGGGCTGTCAGGGGAGGGATGTCCCTGCACCTGTCTCAGGTTTGCCTTGAAGTTTACTGCGATTTTATTCTCCTGGGTGCAGCAGGTGCAAGATGAAATCTGCTGTCTCTGAGACCCACGGGTGCCAGCTCACACACATTTGCAAAGTGCCCACCGCCCCCCAGGTACCCCCTGCATTCCAGCTATTTGAGTACATATACATACCACACAAACGACCCTCTTAGGCGAGGCACGTGTTATCCATTTGCTAAGAATCAAATCTGGAAAGAACTGAACCTGTCATGTCCAGCATATTTCACTTTATCGAGGCCACGATGCTTTTTGATAAAATAACACTAATTCCTATGTGATGGAGTACAGTAAACATGTTTTTACAGCAAGTTCTCTTCCAGTGATTTTACAACTGTGCTGCGTTTTCTTTGAAAATCCATTTCCTATTTACAAGGACGATGATTTTAATTTGTTTTATTTTTTTGTGTCAAATGAGCCAATTAAGTGTCATTGATATCCTGTAATTGTCGTTTATAGAATGTGCACTTTTTTGGTGCATACATTTGCTCAGTCGTCTTTGACACGTCACAGCAACTGTAATGTTTTACATATGGCGATATATCTACGCCAGCCCAATTAAAACAGCGTCTGCCTCAGATTCCTATTGAAGGTTGTGCTATAATTAGAGTGTATGCATGTACGCACATCTTCAGTACCATGTATGACAATAATCAGAACCTTGCTGATTGTCACATTGTCCCCATGGACGTCACACATTGAAATTCTGACTCAGAAGTGCTTCAATTTCATGTTAATCATAACTAGAAGGATAACCCTTAAATAGATTTCTTTCAAAATATCAGTTCCTTTGTTTCTCTGCGTTCCACTAAATATATTTTCTTGAATGTATCTGAGTAGGGAACCTTTTGCCCTTCCGATTAGGAGCTATCAATAAACTGAAAGTGCTAACAGATGTCTTGCTGAAAAAAAAAATGAATCCTACCGTTTGACCTGCAGTTTTGACAACTTAAAACACAAAAATTGGTACGAAATGCACACACTACAATGATCCTCCTTTCCTTTGGGGTTTTCTTTTAACTTAGCAATTAAAATTAATACAGCCAAAAATATTTTTCCTTATTTCTTCTCATTTTCATGTAGTTACCATGTGCACACTAAAAAAAAAAAAAAATGCCAGAGCCAGTAGATATGGATTTATGGATGATACAAGCCGTTCCCTACACATATATAATTTATACAAAAGGCCCTGATTTCCTCGTTAGTGTAAATGCCTCTTGTCTCCAGAGTTCACAGTGGAATAATGGCTGGGAAGCAGAGTTCGGTGAGGGCGTTGCTAGATCACGCAGCTAGAGTGAATGTGTCTGCTCCCATGGTACCCTGAGACAAGCTCCGTCGTTTGGTACTTTGCGCCTTTTTAAAGGAAGAGATCATATCTATTTTAAAGATAAAAAGGAATTGGTTAACAAAGCACCAAAAGGAACGAGGCACCATTCTGAAACAAATTCTATACAACGAGCCTGGCAGTATTAAAAAGTCTCCTGACCTGTAGCAAATTATACCTATTGCTCGTTGGTCAATATCTCTTCCGTTGTCAATGGAAGCGCATTAAATGGAGATTCTGCAGACAAACTGAGTTCTGCTACATCAGTCCTTGCCAAAGTCTGACATTGTTAATACATTAATAATATGTCTGTAATGTAATGGAAAACTATTAATCACATCTGGTTATGTGCCAGAAATCTAACCTGTTGTTGGCTGATTTTTGACAGCAAAGCTCTACATATGCTTGATATTCAGCCGACTTGCGCGCTCTACACCTTTTCATTGTCCTTGCACCAAACTCATCAAATAATATAATCCATAATCCTGTATAATGGCCGTCATTATTGCTCTGATTTATTTAATGAGCATTTGAGGGGGAATTGCTTTACTACGACTGTATGTGTTAAGAAGACACTTGGGCTCACATTTATTTTCAATTTCTCCTCTGTCGCTGAGGTCTGTGCATGCATCACGCTGAGGCATGTCTAACACTGAATGTATTTATTGGAAATTATAAGTGGGGCGACAATGATGGGCAACTAAAAGTCAAATAGATGGGCAGAAAGGAATAGTGGATTTATTTGCACCCCAAACTTAAAACAGAAAATATGAAATCAGAGGAACAGCCATGTGCACCTAGGGTTGTCGCTTTGAGATTTCTTGAAAGCTGTTTAATGCTACCAGTAGTCTTCAGAATTTTTTTTATTGCTAAAACTGTTATTGGAGGTAGCCCATTATTCATTGCCTCTATACAACTAATTAGTGAAAGGTCTGCATGCATATCTTGTATGATGCAGGGGGTCCCTCAAGTCTAATATACTTGTTGCCTTACATTTTTACTCCTTGCCACTTACCTGCCAGCAGTCCGGAGGCTCATGGGGTCTTATGAAAACTGAGCTTGTTCACTGAGATTTTCTGCAGGCCATATAATATGGGCTGAAAAGTATTTTTACTAGCTAACCACTACTTAATAATGACAATTTTTCTAAATAAATAAAGCCCCAAATAATGGAAATGCACTAACATTTATTAAGATTCCCAAACTACATATAGGAGCATCACCGGTATCTGAATGTGCAATCCTATTTCATGACCTTTATTAGGACTTTTTATTCCATATTATGCTTTGCTTCTGTGATAATGAATGTTGCTAAGGTTTTTTTTTTTGGGGGGGGGGGGACATTATGAAATGTTTTAAGTTGCTTAATTTGAGTTATTGATAAATGCCTCTGACCTTCAGTCAGAGCCAAAGACTATTAAATCCGCATTTAGTCACAAACTCCCTCCCTGCGGCGTGGGATATCACGGGATCCCATGAAATTGTCTGGATTATCGTTTGAGTTAATACGTCCCTCGTCAGTCCCATGCCATCTTTATGGGATTTAAACATCTTCTGCTGTAGAGAAATCTGTTCCATACACCACAATTTCACTGTTGTTGATTACACATAAGTATTGCGACAGTTTTGCAGCAGGCTGGTCTGTATTCAGATCAACGTGGCGAGGCAATCCGAGTTTTCAGCACATTTCCTAAAACAAACTATTGCAGCCTGTCCTATAATAGCATTTTGTGAATTGAATATGATGAGAATGGCAATTGCATCCATAAGGCAATTATTATAAACGACTTTGCTATGGAAACACAATCCAACCATCTGTTGGCATTTCACAGTATCTTTGGCTTCACAGAGTTGAAGGCCAGACAATATTTAAATACAGTGAACTATGCAGAGATTGTCCTCACATCAAGGAATTAGCATGATGCGGAAAGAGGTTTCATAAGGGCGTGATTGTGAAACTGAACTGACTTACTGATGGCCAAGGAGGAGAAGGCTGAGCAATCAGATAGTTGGAAATGAAGCCTTCTCCGAGAAGCATTGTGTTGATCCACCTCAGTTATTTCTTTCTATGAGTGATCATATGGGCTGTATTACGGATGAATTAATAAACGCACCGATCTATATGCGCCATAAGGGAGTTGCTTCAATTCGGAGAGTAAACTAGTGGAATTACTAAAGTCCAGTTTGTAGTATACAGATGTTTCAGACCCACTCGTATACATTCCGCACATGCTATAGTTTCTTCAAAAGGATGAGGGCGTGACCTTGTTAGGGCTTAGTGGGAGGCATGGACTTGCGACAGGGGAATGGAGGCAATCTATCGTAATCATTACAGACAATAAGAACTGTGTCTGCTAGCCTGTTTGACACAGGATGCATTTTCCACAATATGTACTCAGCCCATCCTTTTGAATTACAAAATAGTTAATTGTGGAATTTGTTTTACATTTGCAATCTCATAGGTTCAGCTCTGTGGGTGATAGACCTAGCAGGAATTCTAATATAGTTTGGAATAAGCCTTCTTTTATGTACGATCAACATTTTTGAGTGCTGTAAAAAGTTACATTAAAAGTTGATTGACCCATTTTTTGTCATTGTTTTGTAATAACCCAATCAGCCTAGTGTGACACCGAAGTCTGTGATTTAAGTCAAGACTGAAAGAAATACGTTGATTTAAAAATTGAAACCTTTCCAGCTTAGGTGCTATTTATTTATTTAGACCTTGTAAATGCTCACAAGCAATTATATCTTTCGTACTTTTATACTCATCGCTAAAAACTGGATTGCTTGTTTATGTTCAATGATAATTGCTGTTAGCCAACCCAGTAGCAACCCTTCTATCAATTGCATAGTTGTTTCCCCCTGGATTTGAACTTGAAACGAGCAGGTTAAACGCCATTTTCTGCAGCAGCATTAAAAATACTGAAGCTAGTATTAAAACCCAATAGGAGAAAAGTAAAAATGTTGAAATGTATAAGATCCCTATGTATTAGGAACGGGAAGAGGTTAAAGTAGACACCGGCATAATGACCAGACACATTTAATCAAGTTCACATTTCATGAAGTTTCATGAGTTTGTCGCTCATTTGATTCCCATTTAGTCTACAGCTGACAGGTTTTAGGTTTTGCCTAGCCAATGCGTACGAAGTACGCATGTGCTAGGAAAAAGCTAATGAGTATAGTATGGGGGCTGGGAATCTGCCCCCGTCTTTCATTGGCTAGCTCCATAAATGGAGGCTAGCCATTGGAAGACACGTTTGTCCGTCAATGCAGGACCAGATTCGGGGGCGTTCCCGAGAATTTTTGGCTTTTGGCAACGTCAGCCGAAAGCCAGTTCTCGGGAACGCCCCGAGTCTGTTCCGGCATTGACGGCACCCGCCCTCAATACAGTTGCCTCGTCCCTTGCCGATTTTTTTGAGCCCCCTGGCAGGTGCCCACCCTGCCAGGGACATTGCCGTCTTTGAGCGAGTGCCACCTCGCTTTATATTTTAATTGAAGCCGGTGCCCACCTGGCATTGCCCCGTGTTTACACCGCCGCCGGCCCGGTGGGAGATTAGGAGGCGCTGTCCGGCCTCCCGACCCCAGGGCCGTGCTGCGATTGGCTGCGACCCGGAAGTCAGGCAGGCCGGGGGCGGGACAAGCGGAAGTGCCGGAGAAGAAGAGCTCCAGCGCAAGGAGAAGAAGCCGCCTGCCGTGTCCTTCCCTGGGCTCCCAAGTGAAGGGGGAGCCCCAGAGTTCTGGCCAGTCTAGAGGGAGGAGCGGGAGTCCTCTAGCCCCTGGCCGCCCTGTGTTGCGTAGGTGCGTCACCAACTTTGAGGGGGGCAAGCCAGGCTCGTCTGAGCTGCCGCAGTAAGTTAAAGGTAAGCTGTTGGGGGTGGGGGGGGCAGGGGGGTTCTGCAACCCTGGCGACATGCTCACCTGCTGCCCCTGTCGCCCTGGGCCTCTGTGGCGAGCTGGCCGCACCCACATCATCCGTCAGCAGCAGTGTGCGGTGGCTTCAGTAGGTCCTGACAGGCGGCTTCGGGCCGACGTTTCAGCTGCTGAGGGTTAGGGTGGGTGGTTCTGTCGTCCACCTCCCTCCTCCCCCAATCCCCCCCCCCCCCCACCCGAATTGGAAAGTGTTTTGTTTCTTATGTTTTAACAAGGCCGAGCTGTTTATGTCCGCCTGGTTCCGTCGCGCGAGGGCCGGCGCTTCACGCCACCTTCCTCTCTTTGCGGCATAGTAAGGGAACCACCTGTTAGTGCGACCTCGACTGCCCCGCATATGCATAATGGGGATTGGATGTGAGTGCGCACAGCCGTGGCACCGCCAAGTCCTGTAAGGTGTACACGGTGTGCTGTCAGCCACTTATGAAGGCCTGTGGGGTGCACACAGACACGTCCTATAAATTGCACACACTGCGCTGCTTTATTCAGCTTACCAAGGTACCTGTATGCACATGGGAAATGACCTGCAGCGCACACGCAGCAAATCGTGGCACGGATGTCTGGAGAATGTTCACGCGCGTCTACTACAGACAATATGTTGTTCAAGTATCTATAGTGTACGTGTAGCACTCTTGCTGTCAGATATAGCGTCCATTTATAAAGCAAGTTTGCATAGTGCGCGTAATGCACATTGTTAATGATACTGTTAATTACTAGCCAGACGCTGAGCAGATCCAGGCAGAATATTCACACCTTTCTATTACGAGCAGGAATCTATACCTCGTAGGATGGGACATACGTATACTAGCATCATAGAACAAAAAATCCACCCAGTAATACATATTGAATTCAAATATCAGCTTCGCCAATGGTGAATGTATATATGTGTGTGTTTATCCCATACAACCTCAGTGCACGTCTATGCTGTAAAGACACGAACCACAACCCACTGTTTTGTAGTGGATGAGTGGGCGGATGGATGAGTGAGCGGATGGATGAGTAGGTGGAAGGATGAGCGGATGGATGAGTGGGTGGATGGATGGATGGATGAGTAGGTGGAAGGATGAGTGGATGGATGAGTAGGTGGAAGGATGAGCGGGCGGATGGGTGGGTGGAAGGATGAGCAGATGGATGTGTGAGCGGATGGATGAATAGGTGGAAGGATGAGTGGATGGATGAGTAGGTGGGCAGCTGGAGGGAGGGACGAGGGAGCGGATGTATGATGAGGTCGGCGGGCACCTGCTTTGATAGATGAGTGGGTACCGGAATGGACAAGTGGGCAGCTGGGTGGGTGAATGAAGAGATTGGCAAGCGCATTCATAGATAGATGAGCGGGTGGATCAGTGGCTGGGAGTTCAGATGGGTTAGATGAGTGGTTGAATTTGCTATTGTAAATGACAATGCCATTTATGTTAAAAAAAACATAAATAAAAATAATGTCAAGAGCAATGCCAATAGCTCTAACTTTAACAAAGGCAAAACCATTGCATTGTAAATGCTTGTTGTTATTGATGGTAACTTAAGTCACCGATGAGGGAAATGCTGGCTTTCTAGTACTGTTGAACTTAGCTGAAGCATTCTACATACTAAACCACAACACTGTGTAAATGCCTAGATTAAAAATTTGGCGCCGGAGTAATAGTGGTAAAATAGTTTAAATCCAATTTGAAAAAACACTCCTAGACAATTAAAGTTACTGAAAAGTAACGCCTGCTATCAGAGATCGGTAAATAAAAAATGAAATCAATGTGTTCTAACGCATGGTCAAGCGACAAATCTCGACTCGGTGCCTCTCTAACCATGGGTCCCACGCTGCAACTCTGGGCAATAGCTTGCTTAATCTCCACTCCGGCCCCATCACCGCCGGGGATGCCTGGCTTCACCTTGGGGATGCCCAATAGGGACCATCTCACAGGGAAAGCCAGGACGGGTTCCCCAGCAGCACACAGCGCCAAGAAACCCTGGGGTGAACGTGCGCTCCACAAATTCATACTAACATAACATACATCATTACGCACATGCGCACCAGTAAAATGATGCAACATTGATACCTTTATTGCGCGTTTATTTATTTATTTTGAACAATGCTGCACAGCATTGATAAATAGCCAGACATTGTAAAACATTGCCAAAAGGCATTGGCAAAGCCAATAGGTTCTGACAGGAGAGACCTATTGGCTTTGCAATGCTTTACCTTGGAATTGAGTGTAACTATAAATATGAAAGTCTTGTATTGAAAAGCCATCTGTGCAAGCATACTGTTTTTTTTTTTTTCTTTTTTTTTTTTTACTGGCTCAAACTATGGTTATCTCCATACAGATTCTGCATTATGGGCTTACGGACCATGCCCAATGCACCATAAACGTACCTTCATCTTCAGTAGACAGTCTCGCAACTTCTTCGCACCAGAAGCCGTTCTTTCATCAAACTATGTACTGTGTGTTTTGGTTTACAAATGGCACACAGGGAGACTTTGTGCAGTTCGAATGATGTTCTCTATGAGAAGAGACTGCACCCACAAAAAGGTAATAGTTCATTGCACAGGTCAAAGCCATTGCATGTCCCTGGATCAGCCCTTAGGTGTTACTGAGCCCAAAGCTGTGCCCGAATTAAAAAAACTGACAAACGAGGAGGAGCTACGCGGGCATCCAAGATGGTCGCGTGAGCAGAGAGCTCCCGAGACCCGCGCCGTCCTCCTTTATTTATCCTTCACCTATCCTGGTCATTTCGACGGGCTTTTGCAGCGCTATCTTCGCTGATGCTACTGATCCTTTTCCGGTCGAAATCGGACCTTGGGGACCACTTCTCTGCAACTTGCAACTTTCTGGCCTGCCCACGGGCGCGACCGGGGACTCGGCTGCCCACTGTGGCCGACCTGTAATTGAACAACAACGGCTGCCTGGCAACTGGCCCGCCGGAGGTGTATTGCTTTCACTTTCGGTTTCCTTTCCTTTGTTCCTGTCTTCTCCTATTCGGCCTTGCCTGCTGCCCCCTCAGTCTGCACGCTCCTCCGCTGGACTGGTAAAGAGGCCGCGACACCTCTGCCTCAGTGGCGCATCGGAGTTTCGAGACTTTTCTACCTGCTCGCCACTTCCCTTGCTAACCGGCAGGCTCTGATTGCGAGATGGCGACGAAAGCGGAGGCCGAAAGACGCCGAAAGGCTGCGTCCCGGGGGGGAACGATCCAGACGAACATGATTGAACGCTACACCCAGCCGAGAGGCTCCCCCGGGACCGTATGCTTGGGTGCTGAAGGACTTCAAACGGACACATCGTCTGTGGCGGAGGTGTCGCTTCAAGACCTTATGGCTGCCATTACTGGACTCAAGGCTGACATGGGCCAACAGTTCGAAGCCGTAGTGACCAAAATAGACACGGTGGCGGTGGATGTGACTCTGATTCGGGCCGACCTGGCCAAGACGAATGAGCGGGTCAAGGCACTGGATCTTAAAACGTCGAGCCTGGTGAACGATATGGCTGAGGCGTAATCCGAAATTGGCAATCTGCGTGCATCGCACGATCTACTGCTCAGGCGGATGGAGGACTATGATAACAGGGCCAGGCAAAACAACATACGCCTTGTCGGAGTGCCGGAAGGCGATGGTGCGGTAGCGACTGACCTTTTGGTCGAGGAACTGATAGTCGCCCAACTGGCTCCGGCAGGACTCAGTAAGTTCTTTGCCGTGGAGCGTGCCTATCGTTTTCCCGGAGGCCAAGTGAAGCCGGGGACCTCACCGAGACCTATCATTGCCAGGCTCTTCCACTACCGGGACAGAGATGCTATCCTCCAGGCCGCCCGTAAACATGGTCCCCTAAAGTATGACAATGCCTCGGTCTCAATATATCCTGACTTCACTCCTCAAGTGCAGCGGCAAAGATCAGGTTTCCTTGGAGTGAAGCGTCGCCTCAGGGACCGGGGTCTGAAATATGCCATGCTGTTTCCAGCTCGGCTCCGGATCGAATATCGGGAACGTGCCTATTTCTTCGATCAACCTGAACGTGCAGCCGACTGGTTGGACTCGTTGCCGGCAGAGGACTTTGGGAGCGGAGGCCCTGGTGGTGCGGAAGGTGGTACAGCGGCCCAGGAGTAACAGATGCCCTGGAGGTTTCGATTGAGACTATGCAACGTACTGTACATATTGACTTATTCTTGAATGACTCTGCCCGTGGCGGTGCGGTAACGGGTGATTTCTCCCTTCCTCCTCAGGGGATTCTTTCTGTAGAAGTATGGGGCGACAGGCACACTGCAGTTGGGGGTGGCTTTTTAGTCAGCAGGGGTGCAGGGAGGGGGGTGTTGTAACGGGTTTGGGTTCTGGGGTTGGTGTTCGGGGACTGGGTTGTGTTTCGTTTATTTTGTTCTGTTCTTTGTTTCATGGTATTTCATTTCTTGCAATTACTGTATATAGTGGGTGCCGCTGGGGGGTGGGTGTGGAATGTTTTTGCCGTAATGGGGGGGGGGTGAAATGCGGATTCTATCTTGGAACGTAAATGGTTTGGGCGACAGGATTAAGCGGGCATTGTACTGCAATTCTTGAGGCGCCACGCCCCTGATGTTGTGTTCCTTCAGGAGACCCACTTGATTGGCAATGCCTGCAAGGCCTTAGACCGCCGGGGTTATCGACTGGTTGCACATGCGGGTTTCACCTCGGGTTCCCGGGGTGTGGGTATTATGGTGAAGTCTTCCCTTGCTCTTGCTATTGATGATGTTGTCCTTGACGGGCGTGGGCGGTATGCTGCTGTCTCTGGGAGGTGGGAGGGTAAACAGGTAGTGTTTGTTGTTGTTTATATCCCCCCGGGACTGCAGGCTACCACTTATGCTGATTTGGGCAGGACTCTCCTTGGGCTGCCAGATGGCTTGTTAGTCCTGGGCGGGGACTTTAACTCTGTCATGTCCGGTGACTGCGACCGACTACCCCCCAGAGTGTTGCCACAGTCCCAGAAGTGGCTCAGTGAAATGGCTGACACTTTTGGTCTAGTTGATGTCTGGCGCTCATTCCATCCCGCTCTCCAACAATACACCTTCCACTCTGGAGCGCACGGCAGCCTCTCCCGTATCGACTACTTTCTTATGTTAGCCTCCACTTTGTCCACTGTTCGTGAGGTTCGGCATCTTCCCCGGGGTATCTCGGACCACTCTCCCCTTCTGATTACGATTTCCGTGGGTAGTCTGCCTGGCAATAGAATTCCCCCTATCCCGCCCTGGCATTTTAAAAACCCCCGGCTCCGCTCCGATGTGATTAAGGCAATAGATTGCTATTTTTCTGATAACTTGGGCTCGGTCACCTCCCCCACTGTTCTCTGGGAGGCCTTCAAGACGGTTATTCGGGGCTCCGCCTTGTCACTCATTGCTGCTGAGCGTAGGGTCAAGAGGGAGGCTGTTGTTGCTCTTGAAACCGAGATCACTGCGCTTGAAAGTGAGTTGGGCGGGAATGACACGCCTGCGCTGTTGCACGAATTGGAATTGAAACAAGCGGACTATAAGGCCTGTGTCACGGACGCTGCTAAATTGATGCGATCCAATCAACTTGGTCGACTATATGATGTGGGTGACAAGGCTAGTAAGCTTCTTGCGTGGCTGGATAAGACTGAGCGTGCGAGTCGTGTTGTTCCCTCCATTGTTCGTGATTCTGGTGTGAATGTCTCTGATCCGGATGAGGTTGTTGAGTGTTTTGTTGACCACTTCCGTATGGTTTATACGCCTGTTAGTGATCGAGATGAGGCCGACTCCAGGCTACTCCTGCGTGACATAGCCCTGCCCACTGTGTCTGAAGCGGATTGCCTCGCTCTGGAGGCTCCCTTTACTGTAGACGAGATTGCCCTCGCAATTCGCTCCCTTCGCTCGGGTAAGGCAATGGGTCCTAACGGACTCCCCATTGAACTCTACAAACTTTGTCCCGACAAGATGGCCGCCCACCTGCGTCACATGTTTCTTGAGGCGGTAGAGGCTGGATGCCTCCCCCTTGAGCAGCGCCTCGCTACCATAGTGGTCATACATAAGGATGGCAAACCTCGTGACCAATGTGCCTCGTACCGCCCCATCTCTCTCCTTAATGCGGAACCCAAAATCCTCGCTAAGGTGCTGGCCAATCGGATGCTTACTGTGATTTGTGACCTGATCCACCCGGATCAATCCGGTTTCATCCCTCACAGGAACACTGCTCTCAATTTGCGTAGGCTCCACAGTGTTCTCGCGAGAGCTTCTATTCTCGCCGAGCCAGCAGTGATCGCCTCCCTCGACGCCACGATGGCATTTGACACCGTTGAATGGCCCTACCTATGGGCAGCCCTCGCCAAATTTGGCTTTGGCCCTAACTTCATCGCATGGGTCAAGCTTCTTTATGAACAGCCGCTAGCTCAGGTCGCTGTGAGTGGAAGGTGCTCGGGCCCCTTCCCCTTGGGCCGCGGCACGCGTCAAGGATGTCCCCTTTCTCCGCTTTTGTTCGCTTTGGCACTCGAACCTCTTGCCGCTTGGCTCCGGTGGGAACCCTCGATCAAAGGGATTCGATGGTCCCCTGACCTCGAGGACCGTGTCTCCTTGTATGCAGATGACATCCTTCTTTATCTTACTTCCCCTCAGAAGTCACTCAATGTTCTATTCGACGTCCTCACGTCCTTCGGTAAAAATTCGGGATTGGTCATTAATTGGACCAAGTCCTGTGTATATGCTATAGCTGGTACTCTACCGCCTCTCCCGCGCAGATTTCCCATCCTTGTAGCGACTGACGGTTTTAAATATCTGGGGGTCCATGTATCCATGATCTCTTCGGTTCGCTATGAGCGGAACTTGTATGCCCCGCTCCGCAGACTGAAGCAGGATGTTCGGCGATGGCGCGATCTACCCTTATCTCCGTTGGGCCGGGCGGCGCTCTTCAAAATGATGTCGCTTCCCCGCTTCCTCTACGCCCTGCAGAATTTCTTCGACCCCGTTCCAGCCCGCTATTTCCATGAAGTTGAGAGTTTGCAGCGGCAACTTATCTGGGATGGCCGTGCCCGCATTGCCCTATCTAAGCTCACTCTTTCCTGGTACGACGGAGGTATTGCGCTGCCGGATATTAGACGATATTACTGGGCCACGCACCTGAGCGCCATCAACCATGCTACGTACTCGCCGGAGCCCGCCCCTGCCTTTGCTTTAGATAAACTGCTGCTGCCCGGTGGTAACTTTAATAGGGCGCTATATTCTAAGGCCCCCTTCCGACTCCTTACGGGCCCGACGAAATGTGCGGTGCGGGCGTGGCGAGACGCTACGGTTGCCACAGGTTGGGGTGGCAGACTGACGCAGATGACGCCACTGTACGACTCGGAACGACTGGGCAACTTGTGGAAGACGAAAGGGTTTGAGAAATGGGACATGATTGGGATAAGTACTGTGGGGGACCTCTGGACACGTGGCGCGGTTAAGTCCTTCGAATCATTAAAGCTGGAATACCGGCTTGATGATAGGGAGCATTTCCGATATATGCAAGTGAGACATGCCTTGTCTTCTGTCTTCCCCTCCGGTACGGACGTTCCGCAGTCCTCTCCTTTGGAGGATCGAGTTCTAGATGGCCACGTCCCAGATAGTACCATCTCCCTGATTTATAAGAAGCTTATTAACAACAGAGCTGACCAGCTCGCGAAGCTCCGGGCTACCTGGACTGCTGATGGACTCGAATTGGACGACGAGGACTGGCAGTCCGCTGTGTCCTCCCCTAAGGAGGTGGCTATCCCAGCACGATTTCGCTTTGTCCAACTGAAAATTCTCCATCGCGTGTATCTCACTGGAATGCGTCTGGTGCGAATGGGTCTGGTTACTGACGGACGCTGCAGGCGTGGGTGTGGGATGGATGGTACCTTTCTTCATGTTCTGTGGGAATGTCCAATGATTGTAGCGTACTGGTCTAGGGTGCATGACGTTATGAGTCGTGTCGTGGGGATCCCATTGCTTCCTGAAGCGCGTCGTTGTCTATTGAATGTGTGGGAACCGACCGACTGCACTGCTGCCCAGACACTTTGGGTCACCCTAGGCAATATGATTGCGAAGAGGGATATTGCGCAACTCTGGGGCTCCCCTAGACCGCCGGTGCTAAGTGACTGGAAAGAGAACATGGACTGGTCCATGTTCCGAGAGAAGACGGTATATGAGGCCCGGGGGCGTCCGGGGAAGTGGTCCAGAGTTTGGGCCCCCTGGAATACTTACCGTGGAGATATTTGTTCCCCTCCACTTGACTACGAAGTCCCTCTCCCCTCCTCTCCCTAATTTACGTTCCCTTCCTCTACTCTCCACATTCTTTGCTCTCTTGTGCGCGCCACCCCCCCATGCCTTCGTTGTTTCTCCAGCTTCCATTCCCCCCCTCCCACCTCCAGCAACCCTTGCCACTATGATACCATGTGTTTGTTGTTTGTGTTCTTTTCGACAAAAACATAAAATTAAACCTTTCTTATCCTACTTGTAGAATATTACGCTCTTGCTGATAATGTCGATGCGATAGTTTGCTCCAACAACGTACTGCCTCGTATTGCACTTTTCACTCAGCCTGTTTTTGTCATAGCGGCCGGCCCCGCGGGGTTGTAGGCAGACGCTGTGTATTGTGCATTTGTAAATAAAGGTTTAAAAAAAAAAAAAAAAAAAAAAAAAAAAAACTGACAAACGGGATACACTTTCTGGAGGGGACTGCTCCTGCTTAGTGACAGTTTATTCCTACCCACGTGTCTGAAATGCCTGGGATCAAACCTAAATTTACAGGACATGTTATCGTCCACCTATTTTGCTCTGCGAAGGAGGATCTAGGAGCAGCAGGGACACAACAGTGTCTGCCTTAGGTTATGCTGTTCAATCGCCCGTTCGAGGAGCTTGCTCTTCACAATACCTTTTTTTTATTAATTGCTTGTACAAAAATGAATCAATGTAAGGATGACTGTAAAAAACACAATTGAAACTGAAAAATATGGGACTCTTTACAGAGAGAGCTAGAACAGGCGCCTGCAGCTAGAAGCACGTACCCTCCTGAGGCGGAAGCCGGGAGTCTCTCTGTTGTCTTTTTTAAAATTATTACTGTCACTTACTGCTGATTTTAATAGCACTTATTTGTTTGTTTACATCAGGACTCTGTCCTTTAGCGCGCCGCACAGCCGATTAAACGCTGGTCGCGGACCCTTCCAAACAATCTTTTCCCGCCGGGGAGACGCGAGGCCACGCCCACTCGGAGGCCACGCCCCCAGGCCATTAGCACTCCCTATTTAGAATGTGCTTGTACCGTACGCGCAGCGGACGGGCGCAGCGGGCACGCCGTTTGCACGTCTAAGGGAAGCCCGTCTTCGCCACGACATCGCCTTTCGCCAGTCCCCCTGGTCAAACTCTGCCTCGGGTACCCTTTCGGTACAATAGAGAACTCCTCCTTGCCTTAAACCCTGGACAGAGATGTGTTGACGTGACAGGCATTCTTGGCCACACAAACCTCCAATGCAACTCCTGCCACTTCACCGCTGCAAGCCCAAGTCGCATTCAAGAAAAACGTTACTCTCCTACCACTTCTCCCCTCACGATTCTTCAACTCAATGTCAGGTCACTCACCAAACACCATCTTGAGGTTAACTCCCTCATATTGGATGAGAACCCTGACATTCTCTTCCTCTGCGAAACCTGGCTGCGGGATGGAGCGTCTGCCATTCCCAACCTCACGCTCCCAGATGACTACCACATGTCAACTATAAATCGCGATACGAGAGGCGGTGGCATCGCGGTAATTTATAAAAAGCAATTCACTTGCTCATTTACTAAAGAAGTTCTTCCTGACTGTGAATGTGCCCGATTTAAAATTACAACTAGCCCACACTTCACAATGTCTGGCCTTTACATCTATCGCCCACCTGGTCCTGCTTCCAGGTTTATCGAAGCCCTTCTCGAGATGGCAACCGCTCTTGTGACCAAATCTGCTAATTTTACCATTTTGGGCGACCTCAACCTCCATTTTGACTTACCTAATGACCCCACTATTAAAAATCTCCTTGCCGATCTCTCTGCCCTACAACTTAATTCCCTTATTCAGGCTCCAACCCATCTAGCCGGGCATACTCTGGACCCGGTCTTTACCAACATTCAAGAGGCCACTACAGAGATGCCCATACCAATGGGATGGACGGACCACTACCTCATTAAACTAACTATCCTAGTCTTTGGACGAGCGCACAAAATCGAATCTACCCGCCGCCTTAAAAGACCATGGCACAAACTATCCACCGCTGACTTCCACGACACCCTAGGGGAATTCCATCGGGGAGCCAACCAAGACATTAATACGACCTATAACGCCTTTAATGACTGGATTACGGGTGGACTTGACACTCTCATTCCAGCGAAATGGACCAAAGGACGTACCACACCCTCCAACCCCTGGTACAATGACACCCTCAAAACCATGCGCAAGGAATGTAAAAGAGCAGAGCGTCTTTGGAGAAAAGACTTTGACTGTAAGGACAAAACCAACTATATATTGAAACTAAAATCGTATCACAAAGCTATCCGCACGGCTCGTGCAGCTTTCTATGCTGACAAAATCAATTCGAGTCCCAACCCTGCAAAAATAATCTTCAAACTAGTCCAAGAACTTCAGAGTACCAGGTCACCCTCCCCCAATATTGCATCCGCTGAACAATGTGAGGAACTCGCTACATACTTCGTAGAGAAAGTTCAAAATATTTACAAAACTTCCTCTCAACCCCCCCTCTACCCTATCAAACTCACCAATTCCACCTCCGACTACACCCCTCTTACTCAAATCCCTGACATCTCTCCTGAAGATCTAATCAAACTGTGCAGAAAGGTGAAATCAGGCTCCCCTGCGGACCCTATGAGCCCTACCCACTTCATGGACTCGCTTGATTTCTTCCTGCCTCCCATGACTGACATTCTCAACCTCTCTTTCTCCTCCGCTATTGTTTCAGCACCCTGGAAACAGGCATGGGTGTCACCCATTATCAAAAAACCCACCCTGGACCCATCTAAGCCGGAAAACTTCAAACCCATATCTCTGCTCCCTTGGTTGTCTAAAATTGCAGAGGCCCATGTTAACGGCGTTCTCTCCAAACATGTGGACCTGAATGGCATCCTGGACCCATCCCAAAATGGGTTCAGACCAGGCCACAGTACGGAGTCTGCTCTACTGGCCACTTCCGAATATCTCCGGACGATCTTAGATTCCGGTCAGAGTGCTGCGCTGATTATTCTTGACCTCAGCGCAGCCTTTGACACGGTATCCCACGACATCCTTCTTAAGCGTCTGGAGATGACCGGAGTTTCTGGCCTCACTCTGACCTGGTTCCGCTCCTTCCTTGAGAACAGATCCTTCCCAGTGTCAGCCCCCCCATTTCTTTCCAGACCCCGCCCCATCGCACAGGGAGTCCCTCAGGGCTCAGCGTTGAGCCCTTCCCTCTTCAACCTTTACATGCAGCCTCTTGCTGCAGTGGCCAAGGAGTGGGGGCTGACGCTGGTGTCGTATGCCGACGACACCCAGTTGGTCATCACCCTCACGGAAAGCCCCTCCATCGCGGCCTCCAGGTTCAGAAATGGCCTGGCAGCAGTGGCGCAATGGATGACGGATAACTATTTACAACTGAACGTTGGAAAACGGAAGTGCTACTCCTTGGCAAAAACACCAGCCTTTGGAATGAGCACTGGTGGCCGTCATCCCTTGGTTCCATTCCCCCCCCTAAGTCCCTTGTAAAAAATCTAGGAGTCTGGATGGACGCCTCACTCAGCTACCAGACTCACACCAAGAAGGTGGCCGCCACTTGTATAGGTCTATTGAGAAGTCTCAGCTCTATACTTGGCTTTTTCGACCCGAAGGTCCGCCAGCTGATCGTCCAAGCGACTATCCTTTCTCGCTTGGACTACGCGAATGTCCTCCTCCTAGGCGCAAACAAAGGAGAAATTGCTAGACTCCAACGCGTGCAAAATGCGGCGGCAAGAGCTTTGGTCGGCCTTCCCCGCGGATGCTCAGCCAGAGCTACCATCAGCAAACTTCACTGGCTGCCCGTTGACTCCAGAATTCAATTCAAAGCCCTCATCATGATCTTCAAAATTTTCAAACTGGGAAGTCCTACTCTCCTACAAAATCTCCTCATTCCCTACGTTCCTGGTCGTGACCTGCGCTCCTCTAACCAGTATCTCTTGAGCGTTCCCCGCACAAAGCTTTGCCGAATCGGAGGTCGCTCCTTTAGGGTCTTAGGACTTAGGAGCTTTGGAATGCTCTGCCCCCCAACATCCGTTCCCTAGAAAGCCTTTCTACTTTCCAAAAAGCCATTAAGACCCTCCTGTTCCCCTCTGGTTAGCTCTTCACTCTCCCCTTCTCCCTACTTGGTAGGTTTCTGTGACTCTACTCAGTGCCGGGACGCCTCTTCGCTGGGGCAGCTGTTGCGCTTTACCAAACCTTAGAATAGAATAGAATAGTTGTATTATGAATAACATCGGACTTTCATGTGCCAATACTTCAATCGATTGCTCCTACCTAACTTGTATTTACCAGATAAGGAGATTAACAGTGAGATACACTAACATACTTGAGAATAATCCAGATTCGAAGTTAGCTTTCTCCCTCTCCTCCCAAGACTGAGATCATGCAAAGGAATCTAATAGCCCTATTGCAACGAACCACCACAGAAGTGGTGTTACTGCACAGATGAAAAAAGAAACTGACCTCTACAAGAAGGATCAGGAGTAAGGCCTGGTGAACTGAAGGTAAGTGGGAACCGGCATCCTGCAGGGGGATAGGATAGCTCAAGTTCAAGTTCAGGGATTTATATAGCGCACTACTCACCCAGAGGGTCTCAAGGCGCTTGGGGAAGGGGGGGGGGGGGGGGGGGGGGGGTCAATTGTTGTCAAATAGCCAGGTTTTAAGTTCTTTTCTGAAGGAGATGTGGTTTTGAGTAAGGTGGAGGTGAGTGGGGAGTGAGTTCCAGGTCCTGGCCGCCAGGAAGGAGAAGGATCTGCCACCCATGGTGGATCTTCGGATGCGCGGGACTGCGGCGAGGGCTTGATTGGACGATCTAAGTTGGCGGGTGGGTGTGTAGAAGGACAGTCGAGTGCTGAGGCATTCGAGTACTAGTTTGTAGAGGGCCTTGTGTGCGTGGGTGAGAAGACGGAATGTAATTCTCTTGTTGACGGGAAGCCATTGGAGGTCTTTTAGGTGTCCGGTGATGTGATCATGGCGAGGGATGCCCAATACGAGTCTCGCTGATGCGTTTTAGATGCGTTGGTGTTTTTTCTGTAATTTTGCTGTGATTCCGGCGTATAGTGTGTTACCATAATCCAGTCGACTCGTGACCAGTGCGTGGGTGACAGTCTTTCTTGTTTCGAGGGGGATCCAGCGGTAGATCTTTTTGAGAATACGAAGTACGTTGAAGCAGGAGGATGAGACTGCGTTGACTTGTCTGGAAATCGAGAGGGAGGAGTCTAGGATGAAGCCCAGGTTGCGTGCGTGGTCTGTGGGTGTGGGTGCTGTGCCCAGAGCCCAAGGCCACCAAGAGTTGTCCCAGGCAGAGGGGGAAGATCCTAGGATGAGCACCTCCGTTTTGTCTGAGTTGAGTTTTAGGCGGCTATATTTCATCCATTCGGCTACTTCTTTCATGCCTTCGTGAAGATTGGTTTTGGCGGTGTTAGGGTCTTTGGTGAGGGAAAGGATTAACTGGGTGTCGTCGGCGTAAGAGATGATGTTAAGGTTGTGTTGACGCGCGATGGAGGCGAGTGGACTCATGTAAACGTTGAAGAGGGTGGGACTGAGTGATGATCCTTGTGGTACTCCACAGATGACTTCAGTGGCCTTTGAGTTGAATGGGGGGAGTCGGACTCTTTGAGTTCTCCCGGCGAGGAATGAGATGATCCAGTCCAAGGCTTTTCCTTGTATGCCGATGTTGCTGAGGCGTTGTATAAGGGTGCTGTGGCAGACTGTGTCGAAAGCGGCCGAGAGGTCGAGTAGAATAAGGGCCGCTGTTTCTCCGTTATCCAGTAGTGTTCGGATGTCGTCTGTTGCTGCAATGAGGGCCGTTTCGGTGCTGTGTTTGGCTCGAAATCCGGACTGAGAGGGATCGAGGGAGTTGTTGGATTCAAGGAAGGCGGCGAGCTGGCTGTTGACGGCTTTCTCAATGACTTTGGCGGGGAAGGGGAGGAGGGATATGGGTCTGTAGTTTTTAAGTTCAGAGGGGTCTGCTGTGGGTTTCTTCAAGAGGGCGCCGAGTTCGGCGTGTTTCCAGCTTTCTGGGAAGGTGGCAGAGTTGAACGAGCAGTTGATGACATCACGGAGATGGGGTGCGATGATGGAGTCAGCTTTGTTGAAGATGTGGTGGGGGCAGGGGTCGGTTGGTGAGCCAAAGTGGATTGAGTTCATTAGGCGGATGGTGTCTTCGGTGGTGATTGGGTTCCAGGCGCTGAGGTTGTTAGTTGGCGGTGTGGGATCTGTGGGGGGTGGGGAGGGTTATTCGCAGGGAGTGTTCTCAAAGCTGTTGTGAATGTCGGCAATTTTGTTGTAGAAGAAGGAGGATAACGCATTGCAGAGGTCTTGGGAGGGAGTGATGTCGTTAGATGCTGCGGCGGGGTTGGTGAATTCTTTGACGATGTTGAAAAGTTCCTTGCTGTTGTGGGCGTTGTCGAGACGATCCTTGAAAGCTGATTTCTTGGTGGATCGAATCAGTTGGTGGTGTTTGCGGGTGGCCGCCTCGAGGGTGGCCATGTTGTCGGTGGTTGGGTTTTTTCTCCATGTTTTCTCTAGGGTGCGGCATAGCTTCTTGGATTTTTTAAGGTCATCATTGAACCAGGGAGCCTTTTTGCTACATGAAATGATCTGGTGCTTTTTCAGGGGTGCTAATTCGTCAGCGCTGTGGGTGATCCATTGCTTGAGTTTGGTGGCCGCTTGGTTTGGGTCCAATGAGAGGGTGGGAGGGTTTTGGTTGAGTGATGTGAGGAGTTGGTCGGAGGTGATTTTGTTCCAGTTTCTCCGAGGAATAGGTTGTGGGCGGTTGTGGGTCAAGGTGGTTTTGTAGCTGAAGTGAACACAGCTGTGGTCCGTCCAATGGAGAGCTGTGGTGCAGTCGAAGAAAATGTGCTTGCTGGAGGTGAAGATAGGGCCGAGCGTGTGCCCGGCTACATGGGTGGGGGTGTCCACAAGTTGTTTGAGTCCGAGATTGGCCAGTGTTGGACAGGCCACATGAAGGGCTCGCTCCCTCCCCGCATGACAGAGCCCGGACATCAGCTCTCCAGGTGCTACCCACAGAAGCAACCCACACTCCGTCCCCTACGGGACTCCTACTCCCGGACATCTCTGTATCACGGGCCCGGGCCACCGGCAGCACCATTGCCCAGCCCGGCCGCCATCTTGGACACTGCACCACGAGGCCGCATGGCCTCAGCTCGACCCCAACCCTGGGCCTGGCCAGGCCCCGACATCCCGGCACCACCATCCACCCAGGAGGTGAACGGACCACTTGGCAGGTCAATGGGAGAAAGAAGTGTTGATGGCTCTCCCCCGCCAGGGGCCGATCGCCCCCAGCCTCCCAGGGCGCTGGCTCCACCCCCCTGCTGGGTGTCTGGACTCCCTCATCCCGGACCTCCCGACCTCCAAGTGCGAGGGTCCGGACATCAAAGGACACCAGACCTATAACCGGGGCAGCTCCAGAGCAGGAAGGCAGTTGTATCCTGGAGTCGAGAGACACCGAGAAGAACTCATCCTTGACGGACTGCTGGCGCTGCCGCAGCCCTGCCTTGTGAACTGTCGTCCTGCCGCTGGCGCTGGCGCTGCCGCGGCCCTCTGCAACCTTCATCCTCGTCGGGACCTGCTGGCGCTGCCGCGACCCGTTGTAAACTACCATCTTCGTCGGGACCTGCTGGCGCTGCCGCGGACCGTTGCCACCTTCGACCACCCCGGGACCTGCTGGCGCTGCCGCGGCCCGTCCTTCAAGAACGCCGAGCTCGAGGATTGTGAGCTACCCATCATCGCATCGCAACCACCAGATTGGTAATAAGACTGTCCCGCTACCCCCTTTCCCATCCAAGAGACTAGAATCGAGGGGACCCCTGAGCCCAGACCTCCTTGTACCATTCTACCGTACCTCAAAATTGCTTATAAAGAACGTTAAATCTTATCTTTGTGTGGTGCCTATCTGTGGGGGGAAAGTTACCTGTCTGTACGATCGCTGGAGACGGCTCTCTCTGGAGACCTCTCCTCTTGTCCTCGGCCGACCCTCCAGGTCCCGTCTAACATTGGTGGCCAGCGGCGCGATCCGAACCAACGCGTAATCGTACAGAAAGCAACTCACCCCACGACTAAACCACAATGCCGGCCCAAGAGAGCGGTCTACAGAGAAATTCCAAATGGACAAGCTGGAGGAGTACAACCATCGAGAATTAAAACAATTTTGTATGGAACTGGGCATTGCTACCACCGGTCTGAGCACAAAAGATGACTTTAAACACGCCCTAGAATCATGGGCAGAGGCAAACACCGCTGGTCCCCGGGACCAACGTATCGAAGCACCGGAAACTAACCCCGCTCCTTCCGAGGAAAGGAGAACGGGTCTCTCCCGGGAAGAGATCCAAGAGCGAGAGAAAAACAGACTGCATGAATTAGAGTTGGCACGGCTCAAAATGGATGGAGAACTAAAACTAGCGGAACAAAAATTGAACCTAGAACACTTACGGCTCCGAGAAGAGCGGGAGGAAAAACAAAGACAAAGAGAGCTTGAAGAAAAAAGACTGGCATATGAACACGAGCGCAAACTAGCAGAAATAGATCTACGTAAGCAAGGCAAGGACCTGGGGGTGCCCGAGCAACCACGCACCCCAGGAACTTCAGAACCAAAGGTCCACATTCCCAAAGATGTCGTCCGAGAGTTCTACCGAAACGACGACATACAGCAGTGGTTCAAGGCCTATGAGATCGCCATGTCCTCTCACCGGATCGATCGAAGTGACTGGGGAGCCGGTCTATGGGGGAGGTTCGTCAATGAAGGCCGTGATGCCCTGTTACAGCTCCCGGATCACCAAATGACGTCCTATAATCACATGAAGGCCGCCCTCCTCACTCGATATGGGCTGACACCCGAAATGTACCGCCAGAGGTTCCGCGACTGCACCCGAATCCCGGGTACAACTTGGGTGGAATATGTGAACTATTTCAGCCGAGCCCTTGAGGGATGGATCAAGGGGAGCAACGTAACGACCTACGAGCAGCTTTTTAACCTTGTTGTGTGGGAGCACCTCTCCAACAACTGCTTTGTCGAGCTCAGGCAGCACCTCCTCGACAGTAAATTGACTGATCCACGGCAGCTCGCCGCCGAGGCTGACCGATGGGAAAGCACCCGAGTGGGCCGGGGTGGCCCGAACGAGCAGAACAGGAACAACCAAGGCCATCACCGTCCCGAGGAGGAGGAGGAGGCCAGGGCCGGGGAAAAGACACCGTCCCGGCCGCTCCCGCTACCAGCACCCCGCCCCCGGCCAGCAGGGGCAACCCCCCGATGCGCCCGGGGTTCAGAGCCAATGTCACGTGTCATCGGTGCCAGCGAGTCGGTCACTACGCCAATGACCCGAACTGCCCACAGAACCAGACTCCGAGGCCCCGCCAGGTAGCTGCCGCCGCCCTGGGAGAAGAGCAAGTCTCCGAAGAGCAGGAAGAATACAAACAAGAGCAACAAGAGTGGGAACCGGCCGCCATGGTCCTGGCGTGCCTGGGGGGGAGAGACATGGTCCTGTGGGCTCCCCTACCCGCCAAACCCAGAAAGTACAGTCAGTGGGTGAGCATAAATGGGCGCAAGGCCGAAGCCCTACGTGACACGGGGGCCAGTGTGACGGCCGTCCGCTGTCACCTGGTGACCCCCGAGCAAATAATACCGAACGTTCTCTGCCCCGTCCGTTCAGCCGACAATTCGGAGAGCATGTGTCGGATGGCCTGCGTCCCCTTCGAGTGGGGAGGAGTATCCGGCATGCTGAAGGTGACGGTCCGCGATGATGCCCCCGTGGACTGTCTCCTGGGGAACGATCTCGAGAGTTCCCCGTGGGCCGCCGTAGAAAGAAGAGAGCACCTGGGGATGTTGGACCTCCCGGACTGGGCGTGCGTAACCACCCGGTCCATGGCGGCCCGCGCCATCCCCCGACCAGAAGAACCCGAATGGCCAGCACCTCCTCCTCCTCCCCCGATCGCTCCAGTGGGGGACGCCGACACCGCCGACCCCCCGGAACAAACCCAAGAAGAACTCGCTCAGCCCCAGGATCTCCCAGACCTGGCTCAGTGGCGTCAAGAAGGGGGACCCACCCAGGAACAATTCCGTCAAGAGCAAAAGACATGTCCCTCCCTCGAGGGACTACGACAACAAGCCCTCGCCCAGAGCGCGGGAGATACCGCCGGGGCCCACTGGATCTATTGGGACAATGATCTATTGTACAGTGAACAAAGAATCGCCGAGTTGGGGGCCAGTCGAGTGTTGGTGGTGCCCCTCCGTTTTAGAGACTTCCTGCTGAACTTGGCCCACGATGTCCCCCTGGCCGGACACTTGGGTCAGGACAAAACCTACAACCGCCTGGTGACCCACTTTTACTGGCCCAAAATGAGAAATGACGTACTCAACCACTGCCGGTCTTGTCCCACTTGTCAGGCCAGCGGGAAGAGCGGCCGCAAACTCAAGGCGCCCCTGCAGCCCTTTCCGGTGGTTACCACCCCGTTCGAAAAGGTGGGAATAGACATTGTGGGGCCCCTGGACCCCCGAACAGCACAAGGGCATCGGTTCATCCTGGTACTGGTGGACCATGCCACCCGCTATCCCGAGGCCATCCCCCTTCGAACAGCACCGGTGGTCGGCCGAGCCTTAATGGGGATCTTCTCCCGGGTGGGCTTCCCCCGGGAAGTCGTCAGCGACAGAGGCACGAACTTCATTTCAAAATACAGGAAATCCCTCTGGCAGCAGTGCGGGTCACCTACCGATTCACAACCCCCTATCACCCGCAAGGAAACGGACTGGTTGAGCGGTTCAACCGTACACTCAAGGGAATGATTATGGGGTTGGAAGAGCCCCTCCGCCGCCAGTGGGATGTGCTCCTCCCGTGCCTCCTCTTCGCCTACCGAGAAGTCCCTCAGAAGTCCCTCGGCTTCAGCCCCTTCGAACTCTTGTACGGGCACCCTGTTCGAGGGCCCCTCAGCCTAGTCAAGGAAGGTTGGGAGATGGCCCCCCTGAAACCCCTCCAGACTTCTACAAGTACCTCCTGACCCTCCGCAATCAGACCAGGCGGTTCCGAGAAATCGCCAAAGCCAATCTTGAAGCCAGTCAGGAGGACATGAAGAAATGGTACGATCAGAACGCCTCCTCCATAGAGTTCGTACCTGGCCAGCAAGTATGGGTGATGTCCCCCACCGAACCTTGTGCCCTGCAAGATAAGTGGACGGGCCCTTCAAGGTGATCGAGCGCAAGAGCCCCGTCACCTATCTCATCGACATGGAATCTTCCCGGAACCCCCTCCGGGTTCTCCACGCCAACAGACTCAAACCCCACTTTGTGCGCTCGGAGCTCAGCCTACTGATGGCTACAGACAGTGGAGCAGAAGAAGACTCCGAGCCCCTCCCTGACTTACTGAGGACCCGTGAAAAAGATGGTTCGGTAGACGGGGTCCGACTGTCAGATGCCCTGACCTCAGAGCAGCGCCAAGACTGTCGGGCTCTCCTGCTGCAGTTCGCAGCCCTATTTTCCCTCACCCCAGGGGTCACCCCCTGGTGCCTGCACGACGTGGACACTGGGGACAGTCCCCCCATCAGACATCGGGCGTACCGCGTGCCAGATCGGGTACGTGCCTGCATCCAAGAAGAAGTCTCCAAGATGCTCACACTCGGAGTCATCGAACCCTCGGACAGCCCATGGGCCAGCCCAGTCGTACTGGTCCCCAAAGCTGCTGCCCCCGGCACCACCCCTGAGCTCCGATTCTGCGTTGACTATCGGGGCCTGAACGCTGTCACCCGGACCGACGCTCACCCCATTCCCCGAGCCGATGAACTGATCGACCGCATGGGGGCTGCCCGCTACCTCAGCATCTTCGACCTGACAGCGGGCTACTGGCAGATCGGCCTCACCCCCAGGGCGCAAGAACGGTCCGCTTTCTCCACCCCGGATGGCCACTACCATTTCAAAGTGATGCCATTCGGCATGAAAAACGCTCCAGCAGCCTTTCAACGCCTGGTGAACCAGGTATTGGCGGGCCTCGAAGAGTTCAGCGCCGCCTACCTGGACGATATAGCGGTTTACAGCCGCCACTGGTCAGACCACCTCCACCACCTCCGAGAGGTCCTGCAGGCCCTCCAACAGGCCGGCCTCACAATCAAGGCCAGCAAATGCCAGATTGGCCAGGGGTCCGTGACCTACCTAGGACACCAAGTGGGGAGCGGTCTGGTGGCCCCCCTCCAACTCAAGATCGCTGCCATCCAGTCCTGGCAACCACCCGTAACGCAAACCGAGGTCCGGGCCTTCTTGGGGCTCACCGGATACTACCGGCGGTTTGTGAAGGACTATGGCAGCATTGTGGGGCCCCTCACGGCACTTACATCCAAAAACCAGCCAAAAAGAGACGACTGGACTCCCGATTGTCAAGCGGCCTTCAAGAAGCTGAAGGTCGCCATGTGCACCGCCCCGGTACTCCAGGCTCCCGACTACAGCCGGGAGTTCATCGTCCAGACTGCTGCCTCCGACCATGGTATTGGAGCCGTCCTCTCCCAACTGAACACCGAGGGAGTCGACCAACCAGTGGCCTTCATCAGTCGACGTCTGCTGGCCCGAGAACAGCGCTGGAGCACCATCGAGAGGGAGGCCTTCGCAGTGGTATGGGCCCTCAAGAAGCTCCGGCCCTACCTCTTCGGTACCCACTTTCGGGTGCAAACAGATCACCGCCCCCTGCAATGGCTAATGCAGATGCGGGGGGAGAATCCCAAGCTCTTGCGATGGTCCATATCTCTGCAAGGGATGGACTTCACTGTGGAACATCGCCCCGACCAGGAGCACGCCAACGCGGATGGCCTGTCACGATTTTTCCGCCTCGACGAGGAGAGTCCCCAAGAAGATGGGTGACTCTCCCCGCCTTCAGCTGGGGGGGGACGCATGTTGGACAGGCCACATGAAGGGCTCGCTCCCTCCCCGCATGACAGAGCCCGGACATCAGCTCTCCAGGTGCTACCCACAGAAGCAACCCACACTCCGTCCCCTACGGGACTCCTACTCCCGGACATCTCTGTATCACGGGCCCGGGCCACCGGCAGCACCATTGCCCAGCCCGGCCGCCATCTTGGACACTGCACCACGAGGCCGCATGGCCTCAGCTCGACCCCAACCCTGGGCCTGGCCAGGCCCCGACATCCCGGCACCACCATCCACCCAGGAGGTGAACGGACCACTTGGCAGGTCAATGGAAGAAAGAAGTGTCGATGGCTCTCCCCCGCCAGGGGCCGATCGCCCCCAGCCTCCCCGGGCGCTGGCTCCACCCCCCTGCTGACTCCCTCATCCCGGACCTCCCGACCTCCAAGTGCGAGGGTCCGGACATCAAAGGACACCAGACCTATAACTGGGGCAGCTCCAGAGCAGGAAGGCAGTTGTATGTGGAGTCGAGAGACACCGAGAAGAACTCATCCTTGACGGACTGCTGGCGCTGCCGCAGCCCTGCCTTGTGAACTGTCGTCCTGCCGCTGGCGCTAGAGCGGCCCTCTGCAACCTTCATCCTCGTCGGGACCTGCTGGCGCTGCCGCGACCCGTTGTAAACTACCATCTTCATCGGGACCTGCTGGCGCTGCCGCGGACCGTTGCCACCTTCGACCACCCCGGGACCTGCTGGCGCTGCCGCGGCCCGTCCTTCAAGAACGCCGAGCTCGAGGATTGTGAGCTACCCATCATCGCATCGCAACTACCAGATTGGTAATAAGACTGTCCCGCTACCCCCTTTCCCATCCAAGAGACTAGAATCGAGGGGACCCCTGAGCCCAGACCTCCTTGTACCATTCTACCGTACCTCAAAATTGCTTATAAAGAACGTTAAATCTTATCTTTGTGTGGTGCCTATCTGTGGGGGGGAAGTTACTTGTCTGTACGATCGCTGGAGACGGCTCTCTCTGGAGACCTCTCCTCTTGTCCTCGGCCGACCCTCCAGGTCCCGTCTAACAGCCAGGTTGTCCAGAAGGGAGTTGGTGTTGCTGTCGTGTTTGTTTTCAAGGTGGAAGTTGAGGTCTCCTAATAGAATGTAGGTCTCGGAGGCGAGGGCATGTGGGCTGACGAAGTCAGTGATGTCATCGCTGAATTGAGTGCGTGTTCCTGGAGGCCTGTACATGAGGGTGCCTCTAAGTGTGGTCCTAGGGTCGGTGTGGATCTGGAAGTGGAGATGTTCGGCGGTTGCAAGATTATCGTCGATGCTGGTCGTGATTTTGATGGTGTTCCTGTGGATGATGGCGATGGCTCCTCCTGTTTGGTTGGTGCGATCTTTCCGGATGATCTTGTAAGCGTCCGGTATGGCTATGGCGATTTCGGGTGCTGATGATGTGTTCATCCATGTTTCAGTGAGGAAGGCGATGTGCGGTGACGCAATGTCGAGTAGGTCCCAGAGTTCAGTGGCGTGTCTGTGGACCGAGCGGGTGTTCAGCAGGATGCACTTCAGGTGGTTAGAGGAAGGCCAGGAAATAACCATGTTCCACGAACAGAAGCATCCACTGGTCAATTATGATGCTCTGCCACCCGGGAAGGTAGAAGGTGACATGTCCTCCCACCAGGTGGTTACCGGCTGCACAGGGCAGTGTAAAGCGGTTTTGCTGCAGTCACGGGAGGGGATCCTGAGGTTTGGGTAGGTGTGTGTCCCCTGGGGGCCTGAATCCTGTTGACCTGATCCACGGCCTCTACCTCAAAATTACTGGGAGGCCTGTTACTATTGAGTTGCCTACTGAGGCTGCCTCTGGTAATATCCCCTGTCAAAGCCTCATAAGGGGGAAGGGTTGTTGTGGGGACTGCCAAACAGGTGAAGTTATTCCCAGAGAGCTAGCAGTAGCTTTGCGCTCTTTAAATCTTCCTAAGGCCAAGTCTGCCTTCGGTTTGAACAGTCCAGGGCCATCAAAGGACATGTCAATGAATGAATTTTGGACGTACGAAAAGAAGCCCAAGGAGGGAACTGAGGTGTGGCCCACAGCACTGCGCGGGTCCCGACTGCCTTACTCAGGCAGTCAGCCATGTCCAAGTCAGAACAGATAGAATATTTTGTTGTGTAGTGGCCATAGGCGTTGCAAGGGAGGACCAGATGTCCTTTGAGGTAGCTGGCAAGCTGTCCACCTCTCTGTCCCATAAAGCATGCAAATGTTTCCCAGGAGGCAAGAGTGCTGACGGACCCGAGGGCAAGGCTGGTAGTGACAAATACATGCTTGGCGAATGTCTCCCTTTACTTGGACTCTGTCAGGAGGAGTTATGGAAAAAGTATTGGGTTTCATGGGTTTTGAGGATGCCTGCACCACTAACTTGTCCAGGGTGGGATTTTGAAGCAAGAAATCTGGATCCCCGGGAGTAAGTCTATGTTGCCTTGCCACTTGTCTATTTACCTGGTGGCAAGATCGAGCTTTTGCCCAGGTGCCTACTAGCAAGACATTGAGGCTTCATTGAAAGGCAATAAAGGTTCTTGGTGGGTTTGTCCTGGTCCTTGGTGAGAACATTGTTTTCACCTCCGCTTTGGTAAAGGTGAGGTGTAATACCTCCACAGCCCTCCGAATAACTGTTGCAAAGGAGACAGACCCATCAGTTACCACAAATGTGTTTGGGGAGGACAGACTAAAGTCTGGAGAGGTGTCTAGGCCTCTCGCCTCCTGCTGGTCTTCAAATAGGTTCCAATCAACCAACGGATCATTAGGGATCTGGTCATCTGCATCATGATCAGCATCATGGTGAGCATATGTTTTTGAGTTTGAATGGGTGCACTGTTGTAGTCTTTGTGGTGGGGATGGGCTACAAAATCCAATAAGATTGTGATGTCAGATTCTGGTGACGATATCAGATTTGTGGGGGTCTTAGCGCCCAGGGCGGTGCCAGGCGTTGAAACAGATTCTGAGTCTGTGGGGCTGTACTGGAGGTAAGGGCTGGCCTCTGATACCGGCAGGGTGACACAGTCCACAACAGGGATGGATCTGATGGAGTAAACTCAACTGGAAGCCTCCTCTGCTCTTTGGGTCCTGTAGGCATGCAAGAGGGACCCGGTGGGGTACCAAAGACGGAGTCTAAACCCGGTTTCAGTTCTTGGAGCCGCTGTGCCATCGCCAATGGCCCAGGGAGCTCAGGGCACATCGCGTTCAGCTCCGGAATAAGTGTCAAAGCGAGGGACAGACTCCACGGCCAAGAGACCTGGGTGGTGCGCGATTTTGAATAGTGGGAGAGACCCACGTGGAGACCTCTTCTGTTTTTTACTTAGAAGAGCCACAGAACTTTGATGCACAACAGACCACTGGAGTAGCATCAGTAACAAGAGTGCATCAGTGCCCTCAACTTCGACCTGGACCACTTCTTCGACTACTTACAAAGGTTCGGCGACAGCGAGTAATGAGTTATGTTTCACTGTAGCAGATGGCCTTGTAATTCATCTTGCCACAGCACTCACATGACGCAGTCTTGTTTGGATCCAAGACACCGAATACAGAGGTCATGGGTCTTGGTCACGGATGTCTCTCAGATACAATCTCGACATAGCTTAAAGCCTGTTCTATTTTTGTTTAGTTTTTTTGGGGGGCAAACGGGTCATCACACCCTTGCTTTTGAGGGAAAACATTTTGACAAAATGACCAGATTAGAGAAGTTTCAGCTCTGCATTGGAATGTGAGGAAATAAAGGAATGGGCATCAGCGTGCTGAGATAGCGCATACATGGGGACTCAGGAGTCACATCCAGGATAGGACGGATCGGAAGCGGAGCCGCACAAAACCACCTGCTGACGCAAAGGAATTGCTAGCAAAATATTTCCAGATTCACTCAGACGCACGAGAAATGAATATCTACAAGGTTAAGACTTTGTAGTTAGAAGTCTCCGTCAGAGGGGGCGAGGCCTGAGCAAAGGAAAATTGTCACCCAAGTGTGACCTTTGTTCCCACAACACCTGTGATTTCTTTTTAGGTCTCGGCTAGGCAGCGCGCATGCGCTGTCTCTCTGAGAAATTTAGTAATCTATATGGGTGCAGAAACTTTGCCTATTGCCGGATAATATCTCCCAGCTTGCCATTGGTTAACTTTTCTCTTTTTTTTTGTTAGCCTGCTTACTATTGGGTTTTGATCCGAAATGTAATTTCCGTTTAAAACGGAAGCCGCATAGCCCAGCTACAATCTCGTCACGCTAATTGGTTTTTTAAAAGAAATAGTGCGCAGTAACATAAGCGCGCTAACTTACGATATACGCATGCACCGAAAATATCCCACTATGCAAAACAGGAAGTGATGTGCACACACCACTCTTCCGTTTGTCTGTCTGTCTCTGGTGATCTTCCTGCTGGCACGCACTCACGCCATGGGGACGAAGGTCGCTGTAACAATATTGTTGGCCGCTTTTCGGTTTTTCCTTCAGACATCTTGCCTTACCTTGGGACTTAAACTGCTGCTTCCACTGGAATTATCCAAGCAGAGGAAACGCCAAGCGTTCCAAATTTGCATATACTCTCGCGCCTTTTAGCCGGTTATACAGGAAGCTCCCAGGTGCCTTGCTGACTGGAATATGAATTGCTGTGTTTTCCTTCAGTTAGACTCGCAGTCACACACCGGCCAGTATAAATAAAAGAAGTGCCAACTCAAAGCTAAGCCAATGAATAGGCTCCTTGAATCAAAACAGAAGCTGAGCCTCACACGTGCCTCACTCGGAATAAAATTAATATTATATGAAACGAAACGTGGTTGTGACTGTGCTGAAGAAACGCCAGGATATTCTCCCGAGTTCGGCTGCTCTGTATTCATGGGCAGAGCGCTAAGTTCGTGAGCTCCCACGGGCCATGCTTTTATTGGCCTTGCCCTGGCGTGCATTATTCAGTCAGCGCAGCACTCGGGCCCCCGTTGGAATACTGATGGGGGTTTACTCCGATGGAGACAGGCTTCCCAAGCCCTTCCTCAAACATGGACACGCGGCGCGCCCGACACGGCCAGGAAGCTACCTCCCCCTCTAACCAGCCTATTGAAAATATGTGCCTCAGTAATCAAGCGGGTGGCTTTTATATGGCTTGTGGTAGTGATACGCATTCTGGACTGGCACAACAAGGCATGTCACAGATCGTTTCCACACTGAAATATCCGTTAAGTTATAGTTTCATACACTGCTCTGGGTATTGGTTAACCTTCACTACCCTTTTTAGGTCTCGGCTAGGCAGCGCGCATGCGCTTTCTCTCTGAGAAATTTAGTAATCTATATGGGTGCAGAAACTTTGCCTATTGCCGGATAATATCTCCTGCTTTCCATTGGTTAACTTTTCTCTTTTTTTTGTTAGCCTGCTTACTATTGGGTTTTGATCCGATATGTAACTTCTGTTTAAAACGGAAGCAGCATAGCCTAACTACAATCTTGTCACGCTAACTGTTGTTTAAAAGAAATAGTGCGCAGTAACATAAGCGCGCTAACTTACATTATACGCATGCGCCGAAAGTATCACACTACGCAAAACAGGAAGTGATGTGCACACACCACTCTTCCGTTTGTCTGTCTCTGGTGATCTTCCTGCTGGCGGGCACTCACGCCATGGGGACGAAGGTTGCTGTAACAATATTGTCGGCTGCTTCTCGGTTTTTCCTCCAACATGTACACTCTGGTGTTCCACGTGCGCCCTCTACGCCTCCCGCCTCCTTTCATTGATCCCTTCGTCAATGTCTTTAAGGGAGATTCCTGAAATAACTGCCCGCTCTGGTAAACACTTGTTGCCGTCTAAATTCTGTACCTGCCAGCCCCGGAAGCAGCCCGGAGCCTTCTGTTTGCGCACTGCACCCAGGAAGGCAGACCCCTCTCCTAGTCGGTCTCTCACTTGGATGCTGTTAATTGGCCACAAGCGTTACTGTGGCAGGCTGAGCGCTGCAGCTAACCCTTTAAACATGGGATTCAGGGGTGTAACCTAGGCCCTGCCATAATTCAAGGTGAGCTCCCGCAATGTGTGTGAGCCCCTCTTACTCACCCACCCTGTCACATAATGCAATTGTATTTTATTTACATAGCGCTTACTACGAGGCGTATCAGAGCTTTTTCAGCGAGTTAGAGATTATTTCCTTTCATTTTGCGGTATTATACTATGGCACACAAGGCACACAGAGATCTTTATAGTATTTAGATGAGAGTTGTACATTTTCACATGATTCCTTGTTTTACTCTAAATACCTGATGTTTCCGAATAAAGAGTTGGGACGCTCCACGTGTAGTGGCTGCCATGAAATAAGCAGGGATAGTGTCTCTAAACCTTGCAAACAAAGGTCTGTAATCTGAATCCACTCTGTACTTCTGATCCAGGCTATGCAGCGATCCCTTGCCCCACGTGATTCAGGGGCGTAACCTAGGCTCTGCCATAATCCAAGGCGAGCAGCCACAATATGTGTGAGCTCCCCTACCCCCCGTCACTTAACAATTGCAATTGCATTTATATAGGCTCACTGCCTCTGATTTCCGTTTGTTTTGCGGTTTTACATTATGACAATGCACACTGAGATCTTTAGAGAATTTAGATATGTGAGATACGCATTTTCAGACGATTCCGTAGTTTCCTCTAAATACATTATGTTATCCGAATACAGGGTTGGGAAACTCCGTGTGAAGGGGCTGCCATGAGATAAGCAGGGCTAATGCCTTAAACTATCTAAACAAAGGTCTGTAATCTGAATCCCCTCTGTACTTCTGATCCACGCAAAAAGAAAAACTGACTTAGTTGGACACTCTTTAAACACATGCCCTCACACGATCACCTAATTTAAACAGACGGATACCAGATGACTCTATGCTACCTGGACCGCCCTTGGGGTTTCCATATGCAAATAATTGTAAAGTGGAACTTCTGTGCAGTTTTATAAATTGAGGTGGATCAACACTACAGCTCACAAACGGCTCTTGGTTCTTCATACAAGGTTTGCTATATGGTGTCTCAGTGCGCTGGATGGAGCAATTTATAAATCTAGAATCCCATAGAAATAGTAAAAATTTGTTATTAATGCGTTTGTCCTTCAGCGAGATCTCACAATATTACTGAATTATCTAACACTCAGTGGTGCCAAATCAATCTGATAAAGTAATACCTCATCTGGTAAATACCGCACACACTGTGCCAGCATTTACCATGTGTAATATTATCGAGTACGAAATTGGTGCACATAATTGTGTTCATTTTAAAATCAGACCTTAAATGTTGTGTTAAAACTCAGCACAGTTGACATTGTGCCACAAAGCTGTACCGCCTGATTTAAAAGTAAATGATAAGAGACTTGAAGTTGTCTCCGATTTCCATTTTAAACTGGTAACTTTAGGAGTGAACCCTCGGGGACAAAAAGCAAGTTAGGGAACCACTGTTCAAGTGCCCGACCAGCAATTGTGGCTCAGTTACGCTACTTCTAGCAGCAAGCCACGTGAGCGGTGATAGGTCTGGTTTCTCTTCACAGCAGCAATGTGGCATAAAGGCCAGAACTTCCGACTTTGGAGCTGGGCCAACAGTTTGGCTCAACATCCTGTCATGCTGTGCAAATCATTTAATCTCCCCGGGACTACCAAAATGAATGTGTCCTTGTGTAACGTAACTGGTGCTTATGTAAATTGCTCCAATAACTTTGAGTCGAGTTTGCGCTTTGTAAAACTGCAGAAAAAGGGTGAATGATGGGTGCTGAAGATTGGGCTAGTTGGGGGCATGATTGTGGTTTTCCAAAGGGTAGTTCTACTACTCAGTAAGAAAACGAGCATTTGCAATGCAATGACTCGCATTTGTGAGAGTATGAGCTATTGACATTGTAAATACCAATACCTTTTATTTGTGTACTTTAAAAAACCTGCAAGAGGTGCGTAAACATGCACTTTGTACCTGCAGTCATTGCTTGCGAGAAGCAACTCTGGCAGTAACTAGGCCTCTTTTACTGTCCGCCTTCCTTTTAGTAAGCAAGGACTAGAAGTACAAAAAGCGTGTTAATGCACCGCATGCAGCTTTTCCAAACACATAAATAAAAGGCATTGTCATTTACAATGGCATTAGCTCCAACTCTTGCAAATGCGAGAC
Organism: Lissotriton vulgaris; assembly: GCF_964263255.1. Lineage (NCBI taxonomy): Eukaryota > Metazoa > Chordata > Amphibia > Caudata > Salamandridae > Lissotriton > Lissotriton vulgaris. The sequence goes on from NW_028253159.1 coordinate 64,717, forward strand.
CTATTGCATTGCAAATGCTTGTTTAATCCAGCTTCCAGGGGAGGCCTCATCATGCAGCACACTGCAACATGCAATGGAATGCCATATTTTGGAATGCACTGACGAGAGGAGTGGAGAGTGACACAGTAATCTCAATTACATATATGGATTGGATTCGGGATGCACACGCAATTTAAGAATTTGGTAACCCTCAACCACATTAAATCCTTCATGGTTTTGAGTATATTATACTTCGAAATTGATTGTAGTGCATGATTTGCATCTATTTGACATTTGGATGGAACTTGGTTCGCCTGAACAACTTGATGGTTGCTCTCTATCTGTTTTGTCCTGATGATGATCTGTCAAATCAATAAAGTCGAAACGTCGTCAACACCTTCCTTGCCCAAAAATAAGAGGAAACATTAAGTGTAGTTTGTCTTTATGATCCCACAAAATCTGTTGCTGTATAGAATATTTCCTTTTTTTACATTTTTCTTTACACTATAGTATGTCCTTTGGCTTTGCTACTTGTTTGTGTAACCCCGTGAGCACCGTGTAATAATGTAATTTGAATTTTCTCATTAATGAAAAAAAGGTTTTTGGATAACTGTTTGAGGGTATTGTGTTATTTGATTCTTTAAATGAATTATTTGAAGTTGCAAATGTTTTTTCTTTGAACTAGGAACCTGAACCATCGTAGAGTTCATATACTCTTTTTTAATCCAGCTTCCAAGGAAGGACTGATCATGCCACTCATCGCAACATGCACAGGAATCCCCGGCAGATGATTTGAGACATTTTCCGGCTCCATCATCGCAGACAAATGCCCAGCCCAGCAAGGAAAAAGTGTGTCCACAGTCTTAGCTCCCTGCCCGCGTGCGTGAAAAGTCTGAGTCACGATCTGGTGGGATTGCATTGCCCATTTAGCCTACATTTTCTCTATGACATATGATGCCAAAGAGATTTCTGGGGCCGGGTTTGCCTCGGCATTGCCCTATTGGCGGAGACACCCGACTCTGCTGAAACTGTGATGCATCTTCTTATCCTTTCTCCACCTTGTGGCCCTGTGATAAAAGTTTGGCTGACTTCTTCTCGCGTATGTGTTATGAAAGTGAACTCCTCTTGGAACTCTCTCTCTGCCAGTGGTTGAGCTCAAATCTCATGTTGGTTTTCACTCTATTTCTGTGTCATATCAGTGCTGTAGACCATTTACTGGCTATTATTATGGGTCGAATTCAATGATCATAATGCACCACATCATAGGCCTACGATATGCCGTGATTAGCGTACAGAAAATCAACTCACATTGTCAGAGCAGTGAATGGAGATTTGCTACTTCTTCCCAGGATGGTGTAATTTCTTGAACAGTACTATTAGAGTTGTATCTTTGTTCTTGGATCTCTCATTTCCTGTTCAGCGCTAAGCTCCTAGTACTTACACTCGTCCTGTGCTGATGGGAGCAACCCATATATATCTCTTGAAGGTTAATGACAGTCACTTGAATGTTCATTTTCATGACAAGGTCGATTCAGACTCCTCTTTCTCAGTCCTGATCAGTACATACAGAGCCCCAACCCCAACTCTAGTCTTGCATCTTGTAAACTCTAGGTCTTAAACATCGAAAATTGAAAGAAACGATGGTCAGTAACCATGAAAAGCTACCTGATGTGCTGCAACTAGCCCAGACAACGAAATGATCATGGACATTATGCAGCGAAATGTGGCAAGAATGAGATCGCTTATTCAACAAATTACTGACAAGCTCTCAGCAGGGGAACAGCATATCAGTGGTCTTGCAGATATGTAATTGACCACAAAAAAAGATCTCACCTCACTACACAAACGATCTATAACCATGTAATGAGACATTACTGGTATCCAACATAGGAACAGGTGAAGGAATATTAGATTTTTTGGCTTTCCTGAAGGCTGCAAAGGGAAACATGGCTCTTGTATCGCCTTTGTTTAAGACTGCCTACCTCAAAACACCATTATCTCCTTCACTAAGCGCTTTGAACTTGAGGGAGCTCATCGTATCCCCCCCATCAAACTCGCCATACATGCACATCTGGTTTACATAGATCGATCATTTGCAAACCTCTATGCTATCAGAATGTTGAATTAATTTAGATTTCCTCTGTAAGAACAAATTAATTACGTGGGAATGTCATCGTACTATTATTTCACAAGATTACTCTAAAAACACTGCCCTGGTGCACAAAGGTTTCCTGACTCTTAGATCTAGACTTCGGAATAGGAACATCTTTTTCTTTCTCAGTACCTGCCAGATTTTATAGCAACTATAAAGGAACTTCTTGTTTCTTTAACTAATCCCCAACACCTGGCATCATTTCCAGACAACATTCAAGAAGATAGGATGGACATCTCCACCCATAACTCAGGAATGTTGTAATGTAGAACACATTTCCCCCCCTGATGTTTTTCCTATAGCTGTGCGCCACACAAGTTAGTTTTAGTCTGGACTGAGTCCTACACTTCGGGCTTCCTTAAGGAACAGATTTTGGATCAGACGTCTCACTTGACTAGTGGTATGCCCTCATTCAAACTATAATCGTACTATTAACACACGGATACATATCTGTATATGCATCCTACACTAAGATGAAGCACACACTTTAAAGATCTAGTATCCTGTTTTCTCCCCTTCATGAAAAGCTACTAATCCCCTTCCCTGAGTAACACAGTTATTAACATGCAGATGAATAGTTTATAATCTAAGATAATGAACTTGTGTGACTGTATATATAGGCAGAACAATCTCTCATCCCACAAAAGTCTGAGCCTAATTTATCTTTCCTCTCTATAAATGGTCGTTGCTGATGGGACTCCTATGATAAGAGTGTTTTCCCCTCTGGAGTGCAATTGTTGTATTTGACTTGTTAATATGTTCCTGCTGAGTTAGGCAACTTTCTTATCTCCAGTACTGGAGCTGGTTTTGAATGCCGCTGTGGGAATATGAGGCTGTTTCCTTTTGGTTTCAGTTTATCCCAATTCAGGTACGGGGTTGGGTGTGTGAGGGCAGATTTTGTCGGGGGTGAGAGTTTGAGGGCACTCATCTTATGTTACTCTTTTTTTCTTCCTTCTTCAAAGTTGCTTTTTATTTTTGACCATGTCACATTCAGGTATAATGATTGTCGGTCATGGTGTATTCTTACTTGTGACTTTAGGTCTGGTTATCCATGCAAATTATGGAACTCAGAAATGCTATTCCCATGCATGTCATGCTAGCCTTAGTTCACCTCAAGTACTAACAATATTTTTTATAATGACAGAATCGTTACAGTTGATGTCATTAAACACGACATGAATTAATAATTCTATTAGGAGGTGAAAAATCCATGACTATACATAAAAATGTAAATGTGATATAATTTTTCTACAGGAGACTTAATTATCTGTTAAAGACAGTACCTCTTTCAATGCACCCGTGATCTCTGAAGTCTTCTGTTCACCAGCACAAAACAAAAGAATTGAGGTGATCACACTCATTAGTAAACAAGCAAAGATTACAGCCTTAGACAGTGTGGTAGATCAGGGTGGCAGGTCGATATTGGACAAGCTAGCTAAAGCAGGTAAAGACTTTTATGTAGTGAATATTATGCTCCCAATGTAAATGATCCACATTGATGAGTTGCTCTCTAAACTGCTTAACGATGCTCGACTTGTATTAGGGGATGACTTTAACCTGCCATTAGATACCACTTTAGATCCTAACTCGAGAGTTAAATTTGGACTCTCTGCTTCTCACAAATTACTTAATAAACTATGTACTAGTTTCAGACTCCTGGCATCTCCAACACCCAAGTGAAAGGGAATACACTAATATTCAACGCCTTCTCAATCACTTTCCAGAATTGACTACTTTTTAATGTAAAATAATTTGACCAGTACCATCATTGACTCTAGTACTGAACCCAGATTGATCTCTGATCCCTCTGCTATTTCAGTTACCCTAGATTGGTCCACCTCTAATCGTACTGACAAATCCTGGAGACTCAACACATATATTCTTCAAAGTCCTGATCATAACACAGTAATTTGATTAGCTGTACAAAATTTCTTCAAGGATACAGACCAAAGGATTTTAGCCCTCAAATAAGGTGGGATGTATTCAATGCCACTATTGGAGGGGTTATAATTGGCAATAGAGCCCATAGTAATACATTTACGAATATACAACTGAAATCAAGAATTATACAGAGAACTACTACAGAAGCGATACTTTCACTGACTCCCAAGGAAGGGAAGGACCAGTCAGCCTAAAAACTATAGGCCGACATTGCTTATTAATCTGGAGTGCAAGTTTTACGGGAAAATCCTAGCTAAACGAATTGAGGAAATTCTACCATCATTGATCGGTCCATACCAAGCAGGTTTTTATCAAAGGTAGACTTTCCAATGAAAATATCAGATTACTGGGCCAAGTCCTGCAAATAGCTAAGGCGAAATATTACCCTGTAGCGGCAATAGCACTCAGCGGTGCAGAAGCATTCATCAAGGTTGCCAGGCCTTTTATAAAGTCTACCATGTCATGCTTTAACCTAGGTGACTCATTTATAAGAATGACTATGGAACTGTACTCCTACCAAAGCGCCAAAATCAGAATCAATGGAGTCTCATCAGTAACATTTCCAATTAGGCGAGGCACCAGACAGGGATGCCCACTATCCCCTTTCTTGTTCCTCCTGGACATTCAACCACTGCTATTGTCAATTAATGAAGGTTCCAATTCAACAGGGTTAAAACTGGTTAATAACTATTTGAAGATGGCAGCTTATGCCAACAACATACTGATTTTGACTGTTTATGTGGATATAGACATCCCCCAAATCATGAGTAAAATTGAAGACTACTCACTAGTGTTAAGATAAACCCTTCTTTTGGTCTGTCACGGCAGCCCAAAGTTCCCAAGTATCTGTGTTTGGAATTCAATGACGATTTCTAAGATCTGTCCGGCATAATGAGACGCTGGTCAAACTAAAGTAGAATTGTTTTACGATGGAAGTTCACCTAAATTCCTCACATGCTGGGGCAAACTGAAGTCTATCAAAATGGTTATTACCCAGATTAGCTAACAGCAGAGTACAAAGTTCCCCAGGGAGCGTGTAACAGTGTGGAGCAAGAAGTAGGTATTGTCAATACCGTGGATATCACTGAAGGGTTCCCTAGTCGGAACTTAGAGAGCCTCACACACCCAAAGTAATAGGCGTGAAACACACCCTTACTGGAGGGTGTCCGGTGTCATCATCGACTCCCTGCCCCTCGTCAGACCGGCGCTGCAATGTCTGACGGAGTCCCCAAAGGTACTCTTTTGGCGGGGTTCTTTTGTTCCTTGCCGATGGTTGGTGTAGGTGAGGATGAAGAAGGGTGTAGTCAGTGTAATAGTGAGTGAAAGTAATAAAAAAGGTAAGCAGTCCACTTTCAACTTTAATAACGTGGCTGATTCCTTAGTTAAAAAGGGGTGGGAGGGGAGTTTAGAGACCGTAAAGGTATACAGAACAATAACTCAACCCCCTAGTGTGGTCAACATGTTTCTCGCCAAGAGGCGATTCGTCAGGACCTCAAAAAAGTACTACACAAAAACAAAAAACAAATGTGGACTCAATACTCAATCTCTATAAAGAAAGTGAATACAACCTCACTGGGTCGGAGGACAAGAGGGCCAAGGGGTCCTGCTCTATTTAGGCGACCCTAAAAGGATTAAAATAGGGCCTCGCAGCATGCTCCCGTGAGGTCAGCGTTATAAAGTAGAGTTCACCTCGAAGGGAACACTGGCGCGGCGGAACACCTACCCCTCACGCTCGCGGCACCTGGTCAATTATCTTCTGAACATAGTCCTAATTATTTGCTTAGACGAGGCGTTTACCAGTATAGACCAGCTACTAAATACATTTTTATGGAATTCTAAATAAATAAAAACAGCATTTCCTTGAAAAAACTCCTGACTGCCTAAAGACTAAGGAGGGACTAACCTAGTGGACTTTAATAAATATCAAGTTGCCTTTTAACAACTTAGGTCGCGCAATGGTTTTATGAGTTGTCTGATCTTATTCCCCTGTGATTGTCCCTCGAGAAGCTGCTTATTGAGAACCTCTCTCTTAACGATAAACAAACATCCCCCAGTCTCCAGAATCCTATTTGAACCATACTACAAATGTTCTATTTCAGTTAAACTCCCCCTTTTCTGAAGTAAAGTTCTGTAATTCACATGGCGCTTCGATTTGGCACAACAAACATATTAAATTGGTCACTGGCCTTTCTTTAGAGAGTGCCTGGAGTGCAAAAGGCATATATGTAGTGGGTGACCTCAGTTCATGACACCATTGCCTCCCGTTTTCAGAAATCAAACCATGGTATAACATAGAGGTCATTGATTTTAACGACCTCCTTAAACAAAAGGTAGTCATTGTCAAGCATGCTTCATTCTCATTTGGAGAGGCCTCAATTAATACATTTTTGCTACTATCAGAAATGGGGGACGTTGCTTCCAAAATATACCTAAAATTGAAACCCTTAAAATGTAAACTGTGTAGCCCCCACTCAACAGAAATGGATCGGCAACTGGGAATCCTGATACATCATCTAGAGACTGGAAGAAGTATTGGTAATCGCCATTTCAGAAAAAAGAATACACCTAATTTGGCCTAAACTAAATTACATATTTTACACAGAATGTTTTGGAATCCATATGGGCTGGCCTCTTTGGGGCTGCTAGAGGATAGTCGCAGATGGAGCTGTAAAGCGGAGAATGCTGTTTTGCGACATATGCTGTATGAATTCCTTCCATTAACCACTTTTGGGGGAAATGTACATGATGTTTTTGACAACATCTTTCACTTACAATTGCCAGGAACTTCAATTAATCAAGTCAAGATTATTTCGGTTAATTTAAACCATAAATTTAAACGCCGCAAAGCAAAAAATTAAAACAATAACATCTTTCAGTGGAGGAGTATCATCCCGTATTATCTTGTTCACCTTGCATCCTACCTTTTACAGAAAAACAGATATATAATGCAGCTGCGACAGCACAAGGGGTGCTAAAAGTGCAAGGGAAGCATAAGAGAGAAACAGGGAGGATAAACTCGTTCTGGATAGCTGTAACATTGCCCAGGAACTGATCGTTCGACATTTTAGGTCCCTTTAGCCCTGCACATACTTTAAGTCTACAGAAAGACGAATGTTTACTTCTAGATATAATGTTTACACTTGCTCACAAGACCATTTTGTCAGCCTGCATGTCTGTGGGTAATGCCTCCAGCAATGTGTGGTGGGAATGGTTATGCTACAACAGGGGTGCACAGATGATCACATCTGCACAATACCCCTGGACTTCTGCTAACGAGTCACTTTGGAATAACTTGGACCTTTACTTAGAGTTGGTTAAACCTCCAAAGATCCCCTTCTGTGGTTCTGCTTGATATTAGTAACTTCTATCTACTCTGTACTCCAATTATTATACTTACTATTAGAGCCTGTGATTGTGATGTTGTATCGAGCTTTGAGTCCAGGTAAGTAAATTCAAATGTTTATGCATGATCTGAACATATTTCTGTAGCAACTTTCCTTTTTTTTATTATCCATTTTTCGTTCCCCCAATAGTGATTGGCTTGATTACAAGGTTTCACAATAAATATTGTGTGGTCTATCCTATGCTCAGTAGGCAATTACTTTGTGTTATACCTATTGATACTGTCAAAATGCCTTTTCTGACGTATGTTTAAAATTTGCCTTCCGTTTCTTTTTGTTGAAAACGTTAAAAAAAACTTTGGAATTAAAAAATAAGTCTCTATCAGAAAGACTGTTCCAATCTCATTTGAAGTTTTCTGAAGAACATAGGTGGGCAGTTCAGAGGTAGAGCAGATTTGATAGACAAAATAAGACTCGGTGTAGTGTCCATGAACAAAGAAGAAAAGGAGGTAGAGTTTTATTACGGAAATCCTCTATCTAGTGCATTACGTTTGACCCAGGGCCTTCTGCCAGTTGGGCCAACAGAAGAAAAGGATAAAGGAAATGGAAAGGATGGACAGAGCCAATTAAATGTAATGATGTAGTAATACGCGTCAGGATACTCTCCAGGTGATAGGACACTCTATAAATTTGCATAACATCACATCCTTCAAATCCAACAGGACCAATCCAGGAAAACTTTCTGAAAAATTATACTTTGCCTTACAGTTCCAGAGGCATCACAGCATAGGACATTACTGTTTGATACGGAAAACTAGTGGTTTCTAAAAGTACCCCAGAACCTGTATGTGCCTTTGCCATCTAAAAAAAACTTTACCCCATGACCAGCTTTCAAGGTGATGCAAGCCCTTAAACTTTGGTTCACTCCTTTCTCTGGCTAACAAACTATGGGATTCGATCCATTTCAAACCCCAGCACAGACAACACCACATCCCTTATCTCTCTTAGACTTTGAAGCCCATCACTGGTCTTCCTCTGAACTTTGTTAAGTACACCACATCACAGACAATCAGCATAGCAATGGAACTTTGACTTGAGGCGAGTCTTTTGGTAACGTAAAATAAAATAATGTTTTCTGCGAGTTGAAATCTCAGTTTACCATTCCATTTCCAAGCTTTATTTTGATCTTATAGACCATAAAAGCAGAAACATAAAATACATACAACACTAGATTTGGGCAATAAAAAAAAAATCGATGGACATTACAGGATATATCATCAACACAAATGAGGGGAGAGGGCCATTCTTGTTTAAACTCCACTACCCCAGGCCCCCAAATACAATCCAATGTTCCCACACAAGGGGTATGTAGAGTACACAAAGAAGACACAACCAAGGAGAATTTCCCAATTTGGAAAAACTGCCCTCACTCACATACCAAGGTATGTGACATGCTTCATCATAGGGCCTGCTACAGACGTCCTGGTGTAGCCACATCCAGGACGGAGCATTAGGGAGGGGGGAAAAAATAATAAATTCCACACTACAAGAAGTACAACCAAATATATCAATACGTACAACGAGTAACACACGTGAGATCCAGAACGCGCGGTGAACACCCTGTAGCGTAACTGATAGTGCGACAAGAAAATGCAGTAAGGATGTGATTAAAACTGATTAGGGGTGCCAATAGTAAGAATTACTTTATTAGACAAAGTTAGGTACCCCTACCAGGATTAAAAATAAGAAAAAGGATGGGAAATGTTTTGTTGAGAAAACGAGGTTCCTCAAGACTTCCCTCCTACCACTGCTGGAGTCTTCTTTGTGAACTCTACATACCCCTTGTGTGGGAACATTACAGGATATAGCCATTTACAGTGAGTTGGACACATTTCATAACAGTTAAAAAGATATAAAAAAATTTAAAAGCGAATTAAACATTGATTTCATCTGTTGGTAAGATCAAGATAGTAGGAAATGGCAAAGGAACAATTATGTGCCGGGCGAGAAAAAAAACTTGTGGCGCCTGTGCCACATGGAATCAAGGAAACGGGACACAGCAAAAACAATCGGGGGTGAGTGTCGGTTCTCAAGACTCTAAAGGCCTCCCGTGAATGTCGGTACGCCCAGGTTCCTGCATATTGGTAAAAGCCAGTACCTACTGGGTACATCATATCTTGGACAAAAGAAGAAAACGTGAATGGGAGTCTCTTCTTGGCTATTGCAGGCAGGACATCTAACAGGGGAAGCTATTGACTAATTATTTGTAAATACATGGACCAGCAAGCAACCCAGTCTAAATTGAACATAGAGTTTCCTTGCCATAAACGGACGTACATCCTCAAGGAAGAGTTCAAATGAATACTGGTCTTTAAAATTAAGGAAGTCAGAGGTTAAGCGTCCTGGTTTTGTACTCCCTTGAATTTTGGCTACTCTGAACGGTCTATAAGTTTTAACTAGTTCGGGCCGTAATATGGTCAGGGACACTACCTCAGAGTGGGTCCATAGGTTCGGCCGGCCTAGTCTACAGCACAGGCCTTTTGTGTATGTGAAACAGGGTAGTTTTCCCACCCCTGGGAGCCCCATGATCGTTTGAGTACCGACTGGTAGGCTATTAGCTCTGGGGTCGCCCAAAGCATACGCCAAAAAAAATCAGGGGTCGCAGTCCGATCTCCTCATCTAGGAGTCTTGTCCCGAGGTCCATACGTAGAGTGATGAAAGGGGTGCTTTGCGGTAGGCCCAAGAACTGCCTCAAACGTACTCTCGATTTTGACCAATCCACCGACAGGGAGGTGTCCCCAGAGTTCTGCCCCTTACATTACAGCACTCCTGATTTGGACTTTGTTTATCTCAGTAAATGGGCCCGGTTGTCTAGATGTGGATTTTCTGTAAAGTTTTGCTAATCCCCCTGCCATTTGTGAAAACCTTAGGCCTGCCTTTTCTTGCTGTGGGCCCCACCCAAAGGTTTCCGTCAGTGTAACACCCAGGTAATCGTAGACAGCTACCCTTTCTAGCTGGATACCATTTAGGGTAGGATTAGGGCGAGATGTTTTACTAGGATTAAATATCATATACTTGTTTTTTAGTGTATTGATCTCTAGGCCCCTATTCTTGAAAAATAGAGAGAAGCTGTCAAGGGTCCTTTGGATGCCTATGGGTGATTTAGATAGTAACAAGGTGTCGTCTACAAACATCATTGCAGACACCTTACCAGAGGCGAGCTTTGGGGCATCGGTGTTGGCTACCTCGTTTAGTTGGTCCACCAGGGCATTTATAAAAAGACAGAACAGAGTGGGCGCCAAAACACACTCCTGTCTTACACCCCTGTTCACTGGAAAACGTGGAGTCAGTTCTCCATATTTCCCAAATCTCACCTGGGCAGAATTTCCAGTGTGCAATCGCTTGATCAAAGAGAGCAAGTAGGGAGGAATGCCCAGTTGCTCCAGGACATCCCAAAGTTTGTCATGGGACACCAAATCAAAGGCTGATTTAAGATCAACATTGTACAATTCTCTTCCTGAGCAGTTACCAAAGCATTATCTTAGAATTAATTCACAAGAAACATCCAAATGATATCAAAACAAATCAGAAGAAATGAATCCAGTATATTTCAAAAACTTCTTCTTTATTTTTCTTCTTTCCAGTCACTCAGTACTTTTTCTTTTCTTTTCCTTTGCCAACACGTGTTTCGTCCTAACTAAATACAGTTAACGGACTTCGTCAGGGCTAAAGAAAAATTAAACAGTTATAAAATTACTAAAATTCATAAAAGTTTATGTAATATAGTATCATCAACATAATACTAGACAATTTATAGGATATAGTCATTTTAGCGATGCGATTAGAAGTCTATTATGGTGGAACTCGCAATATTCAACCGCAACAAAGGGCAATTAATAGTTCATTCATCTGTAATGTTCACATCCGGAACCATTACTAGTAATTCCCATCATAAAAAATCATATTCACATATTTACAGGTTAAAAAAATCATGGTTTCAAAGTTTCATAGGAAGATCATTAAGAAGAATTCTCAAAAAGAGAGGAAATGATATCAGCAACTCTATAACTCTCTATATTTCTCATGCTACACATGACTACAAATGAGGCAATCTCAGAATCCATTCAACACAGATATATATATATATGATGCATATAATGCTAGACTCACCAATGAGTGTCTTTAATCTAGGATATTGGCGAAACCTCAGGTGATCAAAACTTGAAAATTCCTAGAGGATACATATTATATTTTATATTTTAAACATCAAGTATATACATCCATTATTTAGTGCAATAATCTAAAATTATTTCATGTAATGTAAACCTCTATTGTGGAAACCTGTCTGATATGAGTGCATCAGCGGAACTAACTGAGAATATCGCCTTATTATAAAATGTGATTTCAGGTCAACATAGTGACAATCGTGCTTATACTTGAATCGTAGATTAATAATCAGAATAAGGAATAATGAAAGTATGATATACAATGAATATCGTTAAGGAAACTATGTACCTATTGGTTTACATTACATGAAATAATTTTAGATTATTGCACTAAATAATGGATGTATATACTTGATGTTTAAAATATAATAGAATTCTTCTTAATGATCTTCCTATGAAACTTTGAAACCATGATTTTTTATCCTGTAAATATGTGAATATGATTTTTTATGATGGGAATTACTAGTAATGGTTCCGGATGTGAACATTACAGATGAATGAACTATTAATTGCCCTTTGTTGCGGTTGAATAGAGCGAGTTCCACCATAATAGACTTCTAATCGCATCGCTAAAATGACTATATCCTATAAATTGTCTAGTATTATGTTAAATACTATATTACATAAACTTTTATGAATTTTAGTAATTTTATAACTGTTGAATTTTTCTTTAGCCCTGACGAAGTCCGTTAACTGTATTTAGTTAGGACGAAACACGTGTTGGCAAAGGAAAAGAAAAGAAAAAGTACTGAGTGACTGGAAAGAAGAAAAATAAAGAAGAAGTTTTTGAAATATACTGGATTCATTTCTTCTGATTTGTTTTGATATCATTTGGATGTTTCTTGTGAATTAATTCTAAGATAATGCTTTGGTAACTGCTCAGGAAGAGAATTGTACAATGTTCATTATATAGACAGATTTCTTTTTGTCTATTCCTACAGTTGTGGCAGGGACTGTATCTCAACCTTTGAGCAATACTAAGCCTGATTGACTATCCATTTAATAATAACACTATAAGCGCAAAAAGCCCCTCTTGCCATTCGATAAATTAATCTGATTTAAGATCAACAAAGATCAAATAGAGGCTCCCAACCTCTATAGTCACTGTCTTCCAACATAATAATTGGAGCCTGAAAATGTGGTTGATGGTATTTTTACGGAAGCCTGCCTGGTACGCACTCAAAATCTCACGCTCGTCCACCCAGGACTGGAGGCGCTCCAGGACAATCCTGGCAAACAGCTTCTGGGATATATCAATCAGGCTAATTGGTCTGTAGTTGGTGGGCAGGAGGGGAGATACCTTCTTATATAAAGGGAACATTTCTGCCCCATACCAGGTATCTGGGATTTTCATGCCATTTAAAATGGCATTAAATATTACACATAAATATGGGCCCCAGATATTGGGCTGCTCCCGAAATAGGTCCCCGGGAATCTTGTCTAATCCAGGGGCCTTTCCAAGAGGAAGCTTCTGAATTGCACTAAGCAATTCAGTCAGGGTGAACCCTACATCATCTTCAAGGGGGTTCCCCACAACAGTTGGCGAGATTTCCCCTGTGGGCTCTATAATGTCTTGAGTGGAATACAACAATTGGGAATGAAGTTTCCAAGCGTCTGCTGCAATGTTTCAGCTCAATGGGTGAGTTCTCTGAGGAGCTAGCTGTTCGAACCAGGGACCAGAACGCCCTCATATCTCTATTAGTGAGAGCCTGTTTTATTGCAACCCATCTTTCAGACTCCCACTCCGTTTTGTCTAACTTTAGCGTATCGCTATATTGAGCCCTCCTGATTTTTATCAGAGATCTATCTTTTAGTGTTATGGCATCAATGAGGGCACCCTTTGCCGTTAAGCAGGATTTATTAAACCAAGTGGATTTAGGGGTCCTCTTCTCTTTAGAGTGTATCAAGGGATTATAGATGTTTGTCAGACTAGTGGTCAGATCTATGTGGATAGCTTTAAGTTGAGTGATGGTACCATTAGAGTTAGGGGTCTGTGCGGCCTTCTCCATTACCAATAAAGGTGAAATAATTAGAGAGTACAGGGCAGCAATCTTGCCTGGTGACTGCTTCAGGGTTTCCCACCTAATTTGCTTCCTGTTGTTGTGTAAAGAAAGATTAGTGACAGTGAGGTTGCTAGTGATTGGGGGACTATAAAGTTCCGGAAGCTTAAGATAGAGTACCAGAGTGTTATGGTCGCTGTCGTGTCTAGGCCAGACAGCGGAATAGACAACCCATTGCCATATACTTGCTTCCACCAAAATATAGTCTAATAAAGATGCTTGCCCCGGTCTATTAAAAGGGGGTTTTCCAAGTTGGTCTGACTTGGTGCGACAGGTGCACGCCTTCAGTGAATGGGTTAGTGTGACTGCGTTGATCTGTAATACCAGGAGGGGTCCAAGCTCTCACCAGAGGAATCAGCGGTTCAGGGAACAGCCAGAGGGAATCCTCAGCAGTGAGCGAAGGGTCAGTAGGGGCTCAAACTGACAATTTAAATCACCACCTTTCACCATCCTGGTAATCGTGGAACTAGCTCGATGAATGTAGTAAGCATATCTATGGTCTGGGATTCCTGAGCAAAGGACACCAGATGGGAATAGATGTTAATAAATGCATTTTAGTCACCCGCATTAAAAGTAAGGAGGGTACACAGGATCATCCGAAGAGGTGTTCAGCTGTTCAACAGTACAGTCTAAGTGTGTGGCAACCCATGTGCCCAACCCACCCAATAGTCTACCTCTGCCCTCATAGTTGCTAGCACATTAAAAGTCGCAGAGCCCCTCATGGCAGAGTCCTCTCTAGCCCAGGTCTCCTGGAACATACATACATCATGATTTTGTACAAACTGTATCCAATCAGGATTTTGAAGTTTGTTTTTGATAGCGGCAATGTTCCATGTCAGCACCCTCAGCTGGAGACCCAAGTTCGAGATGGCATCACACACGATAATGCCAGAAAGGTTCGTGGTTTGTGTCATGTTTGGCTCGAGCTCGGGGTCTGGTACTCCAATTTCCACTAAGGATCTATTCCCATCCTTAGTTGCCATTGTCAGTTCAGAAATGGGGGAGGCTGCGTTGTTTGATACCTCTAGAGTAACGTCTACCGTGCCTTGGGGTCCCGGGTGGGATTTATGAGGAGGTTCGCCTAAAGCAACTTGTGTCTCACCAGCAGTGCTTATGGAGTGAAGCCCTGTGATTATTACACTAGACTCTATTAGCCCCCCTAGCCACTGGGTAAAAAAGGGATCAGATGGAGTTAATAGTCAATCTACCTCTTTAAGGGCCCCAAACCTGTTTGCTACTGCAACATTATACTGTATACTGGAGGGTTGTCCAAAAGTGAGATGGGTTTGTAACCAGTGTATTGGAGCTCTAGTGCAATGGGTCCATGGTGGTGGGTAGTTACAAGAGTAAAACAAGCATTTGCAATGCAATAGGTCTCGCATTAGGAAAGTGTGAGCTATTGGTATTGTAAATGACATTTTTTTAATATGTGTTGGCTTTCAAAATATATAAATTAATAGCATTGTTATTCACAAAGCCAATAGCTTACACTTTCCTAATGCGAGTCCTATTGGCTATGGCAATGCTTGTTGGTAGCAAGCAAGGACAGTGCTGTTGTGGTGCTGAGAGATGATGTGGTTTGGCTGAGTGATGTGGTGGTGCCCCCGAGTGCTGTGGTGGTGCCCCCGAGTAATGTGGTGGTGCCACCGAGTGATGTGGTGGTGCCCCCGAGTGATGTGGTGGTGCCCCCGAGTGATGTGGTGGTGCCCCCGAGTGATGTGGTGGTGCCCCCGAGTGATGTGGTGGTGCCCCCGAGTGATGTGGTGGTGTCCCCGAGTGATGTGGTGGTCCCCCCGAGTGATGTGGTGGTGCCCCCGAGTGCTGTGGTGGTGCCCCCGAGTGCTGTGGTGGTGCCCCCGAGTGATGTGGTGGTGCCACCGAGTGATGTGGTGGTCCCCCCGAGTGATGTGGTGGTCCCCCCGAGTGATGTGGTGGTGCCCCCGAGTGATGTGGTGGTGCCCCCGAGTGATGTGGTGGTGCCCCCGAGTGCTGTGGTGGTGCCCCCGAGTAATGTGGTGGTGCCACCGAGTGATGTGGTGGTGCCCCCGAGTGATGTGGTGGTGCCCCCGAGTGATGTGGTGGTGCCCCCGAGTGATGTGGTGGTGCCCCCGAGTGATGTGGTGGTGCCCCCGAGTGATGTGGTGGTGCCCCCGAGTGATGTGGTGGTCCCCCCGAGTGATGTGGTGGTGCCCCCGAGTGCTGTGGTGGTGCCCCCGAGTGCTGTGGTGGTGCCCCCGAGTGATGTGGTGGTGCCCCCGAGTGATGTGGTGGTCCCCCCGAGTGATGTGGTGGTCCCCCCGAGTGATGTGGTGGTGCCCCCGAGTGATGTGGTGGTGCCCCCGAGTGATGTGGTGGTGCCCCCGAGTGATGTGGTGGTGTCCCCGAGTGATGTGGTGGTGTCCCCGAGTGATGTGGTGGTGTCCCCGAGTGATGTGGTGGTGCCCCCGAGTGATGTGGTGGTGCCCCCGAGTGATGGAGGGGGGGAGTTGGAGGGGGGGAGTTGGAGGGGGGAGTTGGAGGGGGGAGTTGGAGGGGGGAGTTGGAGGGGGGAGTTGGAGGCGGGAGTTGGAGGCGGGAGTTGGAGGCGGGAGTTGGAGGCGGGAGTTGGAGGCGGGAGTTGGAGGCGGGAGTTGGAGGCGGGAGTTGGAGGCGGGAGTTGGAGGCGGGAGTTGGAGGGGGGAGTTGGAGGCGGGAGTTGGAGGCGGGAGTTGGAGGCGGGAGTTGGAGGCGGGAGTTGGAGGCGGGAGTTGGAGGCGGGAGTTGGAGGCGGGAGTTGGAGGCGGGAGTTGGAGGCGGGAGTTGGAGGCGGGAGTTGGAGGCGGGAGTTGGAGGTGGAGGGTGGAGGTGAAAGGTCGAGTTGGAGGGTTGAGTGTGGAGTTGGAGGGTTGAGTGTGGAGTTGGAGGGTGGAGTGTGGAGTTGGAGGGTGGAGTGTGGAGTTGGAGGGTGGAGTTGGAATTGGAGGGTGGAGTTGGAAGGGGGATTTGGAGGGTGGAGTTGAAGGGTGGAGTTGAAGGTTGGAGGGTGGAGTTGGAGGTAAGAGGGTGGTGTTGGAAAGGGGAGTTGGACGGTGGTGTTGGAAAGGGGAGTTGGAGGGGGGAGTTGGAAGGGGGAGTTGGAGGGGGGAGTTGGAGGGTGGAGTTGGAGGGGGGAGTTGGAGGGTGGAGGTAAAGTAGGAGGGTGGAGGGTTGGTGGAGGGTGGGGGTGGAGTTGGAGGGTGGAGTTCGGAGTTGGAGGGTGGAGTTGGAGGGGGGAGGTAAAGTAGGAGGGTGGGGGTGGAGGGTGAAGGTGGAGTGAGAGGGTGAAGGAGGTAGAGGGCGGAGTTGGAGGGCGGAGTTGGCGGGTGGAGGGTGGAGTTGGAGGTTAGAGGGTGGATTTGGAGGTTAGAGGGTGGATTTGGAGGTTAGAGGGTGGAGTTGGAGGTTAGAGGGTGGAGTTGGAGGTTAGAGGGTGGAGTTGGAGGTTAGAGGGTGGAGTTGGAGGTTAGAGGGTGGAGTTGGAGGTTAGAGGGTGGAGTTGGAGGTTAGAGGGTGGAGTTGGAGGGTGAAGGACGTGGAGGGTGAAGGACGTGGAGGGTGGAGTTGGAGGGCGGAGTTGGAGGGTGGAGTTGGAGGGTGGAGTTGGAGGGTGGAGTTGGAGGGTGGAGGGTGGAGGTTAGAGGGTGGTGTTGGAAGGGGGAGTTGGAGGGTGGAGGCGGAGGGTGGAGGCGGAGGGTGGTGTTGGAGGGGGGAGCTGGAGGGGGGAGTTGGAGGGGGGAGTTGGAAGGGGGAGGTGGATTAGGAGGGTGGAGGTGGAGTAGGAGGGTGGAGGTGGAGTAGGAGGGTGGAGGTGGAGTAGGAGGGTGGAGGTGGAGTAGGAAGTTGGAGGGTGGAGTTGGAGGGGGAGTTGGAGGGTGGAGTTGGAGGGGGAGTAGGAGGGTGGAGGTGGAGTAGGAGGGTGGAGGTGGAGTAGGAGGGTGGAGGTGGAGTAGGAGGGTGGAGGTGGAGTAGGAGGGTGGAGGTGGAGTAGGAGGGTGGAGGTGGAGTAGGAAGTTGGAGGGGGAGTTGGAGGGTGGAGTTGGAGGGGGAGTAGGAGGGTGGAGGTGGAGTAGGAGGGTGGAGGTGGAGTAGGAGGGTGGAGGTGGAGTAGGAGGGTGGAGGTGGAGTAGGAGGGTGGAGTTAGAGGGTGGAGTTGGAGGGTGGAGTTGGAGGGTGGAGTTGGAGGGTGGAGTTGGAGGGTGGAGTTGGAGGTGGAGGGTGGAGTTGGAGGGTGGAGTTGGAGGGTGGAGTTGGAGGGTGGAGTTGGAGGGTGGAGTTGGAGGGTGGAGTTGGAGGGTGGAGTTGGAGGGTGGAGTTGGAGGGTGGAGGCGGAGGGTGGAGGCGGAGGGTGGAGGCGGAGGGTGGAGGCGGAGGGTGGAGGCGGAGGGTGGAGGCGGAGGGTGGAGGCGGAGGGTGGAGGCGGAGGGTGGAGGCGGAGGGTGGAGTTGGAGGGTGGAGTTGGAGGGTGGAGGCGGAGGGTGGAGTTGAAGGGTGGAGGCGGAGTTGAAGGGTGGAGGCGGAGGGTGGAGTTGGAGGGTGGAGTTGAAGGGTGGAGTTGGAGGGTGGAGTTGGAGGTTAGAGGGTGGAGTTGGAGGTTAGAGGGTGGAGTTGGAGGTTAGAGGGTGGAGTTGGAGGTTAGAGGGTGGAGTTGGAGGTTAGAGGGTGGAGTTGGAGGTTAGAGGGTGGAGTTGGAGGTTAGAGGGTGGAGTTGGAGGTTAGAGGGTGGAGTTGGAGGTTGGAGGGTGGTGTTGGAGGGTGGAGTTGGAGGGTGGAGTTGGAGGGTGGAGTTGGAGGGTGGTGTTGGAGGGTGGTGTTGGAGGGTGGTGTTGGAGGGTGGTGTTGGAGGGTGGTGTTGGAGGGTGGTGTTGGAGGGTGGTGTTGGAGGGTGGTGTTGGAGGGTGGTGTTGGAGGGTGGAGTTGGAGGGTGGAGTTGGAGGGTGGTGTTGGAGGGTGGAGTTGGAGGGTGGTGTTGGAGGGTGGTGTTGGAGGGTGGTGTTGGAGGGTGGAGTTGGAGGGTGGTGTTGGAGGGTGGAGTAGGAGGGTGGAGGTGGAGTAGGAGGGTGGAGGTGGAGTAGGAGGGTGGAGGTGGAGTAGGAGGGTGGAGGTGGAGTAGGAGGGTGGAGGTGGAGTAGGAGGGTGGAGGTGGAGGGTGGAGTTGGAGGGTGGAGTTGGAGGTTAGAGGGTAGTGTTGGAAGGGGGAGTTGGAGGGTAGTGTTGGAAGGGGGAGTTGGAGGGTAGTGTTGGAAGGGGGAGTTGGAGGGTGGTGTTGGAAGGGGGAGTTGGAGGGTGGTGTTGGAAGGGGGAGTTGGAGGGCGGAGTTGGAGGGCGGAGTTGGAGGGCGGAGTTGGAGGGCGGAGTTGGAGGGCGGAGTTGGAGGGCGGAGTTGGAGGGCGGAGTTGGAGGGCGGAGTTGGAGGGCGGAGTTGGAGGGCGGAGTTGGAGGGCGGAGTTGGAGGGCGGAGTTGGAGGGCGGAGTTGGAGGGCGGAGTTGGAGGGCGGAGGCGGAGGGTGGAGGAGGAGGGTGGAGGTGGAGTAGGAGGGTGGAGGTGGAGTAGGAGGGTGGAGGTGGAGGGTGGAGTTGGAGGGTGGAGTTGGAGGTTAGAGGGTAGTGTTGGAAGGGGGAGTTGGAGGGTAGTGTTGGAAGGGGGAGTTGGAGGGTGGTGTTGGAAGGGGGAGTTGGAGGGTGGAGTTGGAGGGTGGAGTTGGAGGGTGGAGTTGGAGGGTGGAGTTGGAGGGTGGAGTTGGAGGGTGGAGTTGGAGGGTGGAGTTGGAGGGTGGAGTTGGAGGGTGGAGTTGGAGGGTGGAGTTGGAGGGTGGAGGTGGAGGGTGGAGGTGGAGGGTGGAGGTGGAGTTGGAGGGTGGAGTTGGAGGGTGGAGGCGGAGGGTGGAGGAGGAGGGTGGAGGAGGAGGGTGGAGTTGAAGGGTGGAGGCGGAGGGTGGTGTTGGAGGGTGGAGGCGGAGGGTGGTGTTGGAAGGGGGCGCTGGAGGGGGGAGTTGGAGGGTGGAGGTGGAGTAGGAGGGTGGAGGTGGAGTAGGAGGGTGGAGGTGGAGTAGGAGGGTGGAGGTGGAGTAGGAGGGTGGAGGTGGAGTAGGAGGGTGGAGGTGGAGTAGGAGGGTGGAGGTGGAGTAGGAGGGTGGAGGTGGAGTAGGAGGGTGGAGGTGGAGGGTGGAGTTGGAGTTGGAGGGTGGAGCTGGAGGGTGGAGTTGGAGGGTGGAGGCGGAGGGTGGAGGCGGAGGGTGGAGGAGGAGGGTGGAGGAGGAGGGTGGAGGCGGAGGGTGGAGGCGGAGGGTGGAGTTGGAGGGTGGAGTTGGAGGGTGGAGTTGGAGGGTGTAAGTGGAGGGTGTAAGTGGAGGGTGTACGTGGAGAGTGGAGGTGGAGTAGGAGGGTGGAGGTGGAGTAGGAGGGTGGAGGTGGAGTAGGAGGGTGGAGGTGGAGTAGGAGGGTGGAGGTGGAGTAGGAGGGTGGAGTTGGAGGTTGGAGTTGGAGGGTGGAGTTGGAGGGTGGAGGCGGAGGGTGGAGGGTGGAGTTGGAGGGTGTAAGTGGAGGGTGTACGTGGAGAGTGGAGGTGGAGTAGGAGGGTGGAGGCGGAGGGTGGAGGCGGAGGGTGGAGGCGGAGGGTGGAGGAGGAGGGTGGAGTTGGAGGGTGGAGTTGGAGGGTGGAGTTGGAGGGTGGAGTTGGAGGGTGGAGTTGGAGGGTGGAGTTGGAGGGTGGAGTTAGAGGGTGTAAGTGGAGGGTGTACGTGGAGGGTGTACGTGGAGGGTGGAGGTGGAGTTGGAGGGCGAAGGAGGTGGAGGGCGGAGTTGGAGGGCGGAGTTGGAGGGCGGAGTTGGAGGGCGGAGTTGGAGGGTGGAGTTGGAGGGCGGAGTTGGAGGGCGGAGTTGGAGGGCGGAGTTGGAGGGCGGAGTTGGAGGGCGGAGTTGGAGGGCGGAGTTGGAGGGCGGAGTTGGAGGGCGGAGTTGGAGGGCGGAGTTGGAGGGCGGAGGCGGAGGGTGGAGGAGGAGGGTGGAGTTGAAGGGTGGAGTTGGAGGGTGTAAGTGGAGAGTGGAGGTGGAGGTGGAGGGTGGAGGTGGAGGGTGGAGGTGGAGTAGGAGGGTGGAGTCGGAGGGTGGAGTCTGAGGGTGGAGTTGGAGGGTGGAGTTGGAGGGTGTAAGTGGAGAGTGGAGGTGGAGTAGGAGGGTGGAGGTGGAGGGTGGAGGTGGAGTAGGAGGGTGGAGTCGGAGGGTGGAGTCGGAGGGTGGAGTTGGAGGGTGGAGTTGGAGGGTGGAGTTGGAGGGTGGAGTTGGAGGGTGGAGTTGGAGGGTGGAGTTGGAGGGTGGAGTTGGAGGGTGGAGTTGGAGGGTGGAGTTGAAGGGTGGAGTTGAAGGGTGGAGTTGGAGGGTGGAGTTGGAGGGTGTAAGTGGAGAGTGGAGGTGGAGGTGGAGGGTGGAGGTGGAGTAGGAGGGTGGAGTCGGAGGGTGGAGTCTGAGGGTGGAGTTGGAGGGTGGAGTTGGAGGGTGTAAGTGGAGAGTGGAGGTGGAGTAGGAGGGTGGAGGTGGAGGGTGGAGGTGGAGTAGGAGGGTGGAGTCGGAGGGTGGAGTCGGAGGGTGGAGTTGGAGGGTGGAGTTGGAGGGTGGAGTTGGAGGGTGGAGTTGGAGGGTGGAGTTGGAGGTTGGAGTTGGAGGGTGGAGTTGGAGGGTGGAGTTAGAGGGTGTACGTGGAGAGTGGAGGTGGAGTAGGAGGGCGGAGGTGGAGTTGGAGGGCGAAGGAGGTGGAGGGCGGAGTTGGAGGGCGGAGTTGGAGGGCGGAGTTGGAGGGCGGAGTTGGAGGGCGGAGTTGGAGGGCGGAGTTGGAGGGCGGAGTTGGAGGGCGGAGTTGGAGGGCGGAGTTGGAGGGCGGAGGCGGAGGGTGGAGTTGGAGGGTGGAGTTGGAGGGTGGAGTTGGAGGGTGTAAGTGGAGAGTGGAGGGGGAGTTGGAAGGGGGAGTTGGAAGGGGGAGTTGGAAGGGGGAGTTGGAAGGGGGAGTTGGAAGGGGGAGTTGGAAGGGGGAATTGGAAGGGGGAATTGGAAGGGGGAATTGGAAGGGGGAGTTGGAAGGGGGAATTGGAAGGGGGAGTTGGAAGGGGGAGGTGGAGTTGGAGGGTGGAGTTGGAGGGTGGTGTTGGAGGGTGGTGTTGGAGGGGGAAGTTGGAGGGTGGAGGTGGAGTTGGAGGGTGGAGTTGGAGGGTGGAGGTGGAGTTGGAGGGTGGAGTTGGAGGGTGGAGTTGGAGGGTGGAGGTGGAGTTGGAGGGTGGTGTTGGAGGGGGAAGTTGGAGGGTGGAGGTGGAGTTGGAGGGTGGAGTTGGAGGGTGGAGTTGGAGGGTGGAGTTGGAGGGTGGTGTTGGAGGGGGAAGTTGGAGGGTGGAGGTGGAGTTGGAGGGTGGAGGTGGAGTTGGAGGGTGGAGGTGGAGTTGGAGGGTGGAGTTGGAGGGTGGAGTTGGAGGGTGGAGGCAGAGGGTGGAGGCAGAGGGTGGAGGCAGAGGGTGGAGTTGAAGGGTGGAGGCAGAGGGTGGAGTTGAAGGGTGGAGGCAGAGGGTGGAGTTGAAGAGTGGAGTTGAAGGGTGGAGTTGGAGGGTGAAGGTGGAGTTGGAGGGTGAAGGTGGAGTTGGAGGGTGGAGTTGGAGGGTGAAGGTGGAGTTGGAGGGTGAAGATGGAGTTGGAGGGTGAAGGTGGAGATGGAGGGTGAAGGTGGAATTGGAGGGTGAAAGTGGAGTTGGAGGGTGAAGGTGGAGATGGAGGGTGAAGGTGGATGTGGAGGGGGAAGGTGGAGGGTGGAGTTGGAGGGTGGAGTTGGAGGGTGGAGTTGGAGGGTGGAGTTGGAGGGTGGAGGCGGAGGGTGGAGTTGGAGGGTGGAGGCGGAGGGGGGAGTTGGAGGGTGGAGTTGGAGGGTGGAGGGTGGAGTTGGAAGTTGGAGGGTGGAGTTGGAGGGTGGAGTTGGAGGGTGGAGGCAGAGGGTGGAGGCAGAGGGTGGAGGCAGAGGGTGGAGGCAGAGGGTGGAGGCAGAGGGTGGAGGCAGAGGGTGGAGGTGGAGTTGGAGGCGGAGGTGGCATAGGAGGGCAGAGGGTGGAGTTGAAGGGTGGAGTTGAAGGGTGGAGTTGGAGGGTGGAGTTGGAGGGTGGAGTTGGAGGGTGGAGTTGGAGGGTGGAGGGTGGAGGTGGAGGGTGAAGGTGGAGTTGGAGGGTGGAGGGTGGAGGTGGAGGGTGGAGGGTGGAGGGTGGAGTTGGAGGGTGGAGGCAGAGGGTGGAGTTGAAGGGTTGAGGCAGAGGGTGGAGGTGGAGTTGAAGGGTGGAGTTGAAGGGTGGAGTTGAAGGGTGAAGGTGGAGTTGGAGGGTGGAGTTGGAGGGTGAAGGTGGAGTTGGAGGGTGAAGGTGGAGTTGGAGGGTGGAGGTGGAGGGTGGAGTGTAAGGGTGGAGTTGGAAAGTGGTGTTGTAGGGTGGAGGTGGAGGGTGGAGGTGGAGGGTGCAGGCGGAAGTGGCATTGGAAGTTGGAGGTTGGAGTTGGAGGGTGGAGTTGGAGGGTGGAGTTGGAGGGTGGAGTTGAAGGGTGGAGTTGGAGGGTGGAGTTGGAGGGTGGAGTTGGAGGGTGGAGGTGGGAGTTGGAGGATGGAGTTGGAGGGTGGAGGCAGAGGGTGGAGGCAGAGGGTGGAGGCAGAGGGTGGAGGCAGAGGGTGGAGGCAGAGGGTGGAGGCAGAGGGTGGAGGCAAAGGGTGGAGGCAGAGGGTGGAGGCAGAGGGTGGAGGCAGAGGGTGGAGGCAGAGGGTGGAGGCAGAGGGTGGAGGCAGAGGGTGGAGGCAGAGGGTGGAGGCAGAGGGTGGAGTTGGAGGCGGAGGTGGCATAGGAGGGTGGAGTTGTGGAGTGGAGGGTGGAGGGTGGAGGCAGAGGGTGGAGGCAGAGGGTGGAGGCAGAGGGTGGAGGCAGGAGGCAGAGGGTGGAGTTGGAGGCGGAGGTGGCATAGGAGGGTGGAGTTGTGGAGTTGGAGGGTGGAGAGTGGAGGCAGAGGGTGGAGTTGAAGGGTGGAGTTGGAGGGTGGAGGTGGAGTTGGAGGGTGAAGGTGGAGTTGGAGGGTGAAGGTTGAGGTGGAGGGTGGAGGAGGAGGTGGCATTGGAGGGTGGAGTTGGAAGGTGGAGGGTGGAGTTGAAGGGTGGAGTTGGAGGGTGGAGGTGGAGTTGGAGGGTAGAGTTGGAGTGGGAGGGTGAAGGTGGAGGTGGAGGGTGGAAGAGGAGGTGGCATTGGAGGGTGGAGTTGGAAGGTGGAGGGTGGAGTTGGAGTTGGAGGGTGGAGTTGGAGTTGGAGGGTGGAGTTGGAGGGTGGAGGCGGAGTTGGAAGGTGGAGTTGGAGGGTGGAGTTGGAGTTGGAGGCAGAGGGTGGAGGCAGAGGGTGGAGGCAGAGGGTGGAGGCAGAGGGTGGAGGTGGAGTTGGAGGCGGAGGTGGCATAGGAGGGTGGAGGGTGGAGGGTGGAGCAGAGGGTGGAGTTGAAGGGTGGAGTTGGAGGGTGGAGTTGAAGGGTGGAGTTGGAGGGTGGAGTTGGAGGGTGGAGTGTGAGGGTGGAGTTGGAGGGTGGAGTTGGAGGGTGGAGGGTGGAGGTGGAGGGTGAAGGTGGAGTTGGAGGGTGAAGGTGGAGTTGGAGGGTGAAGGTGGAGTTGGAGGGTGAAGGTGGAGTTGGAGGGTGGAGGTGGAGGGTGGAGGTGGAGGGTGGAGGTAGAGTTGGAGGGTGGAGGCGGAGGTGGCATTGGAGGGTGGAGTTGAAGGGTGGAGGTGAAGGCGGAGGGTGAAGGTGGAGGGTGGAGTTGGAGGGTGGAGTTGGAGGGTGGAGTTGGAGGGTGGAGTTGGAGGGTGGGGGTGGAGTTGGAGGGTGGAGTTGGAGGGTGGGGGTGGAGTTGGAGGGTGGAGTTGGAGGGTGGGGGTGGAGTTGGAGAGAGGGGTGAAGTTGGAGGGTGGGGGTGGAGTTGGAGGGTGGGGTGGAGTTGGAGGGTGAGTTGGAGGGTGGAGTTGGAGGGTGGGGTGGAGTTGGAGGGTGGAGTTGGAGGGTGGGGTGGAGTTGGAGGGTGGGGTGGAGTTGGAGGGTGGGGTGGAGTTGGAGGGTGGAGTTGGAGGGTGAAGGTGGAGTTGGAGGGTGAAGGTGGAGTTGGAGGGTGAAGGTGGAGTTGGAGGGTGGGGGTGGAGTTGGAGGGTGGAGTTGGAGGGTGGAGTTGGAGGGTGGAGTTGGAGGGTGGGTGGAGTTGGAGGTGGAGTTGGAGGGTGGGGTGGAGTTGGAGGGTGGAGTTGGAGGGTGGGGGTGGAGTTGGAGGGTGGGGGTGGAGTTGGAGGGTGGGGGTGGAGTTGGAGGGTGGAGTTGGAGGGTGGAGTTGGAGTTGGAGGGTGGAGTTGGGGGGTGGAGTTGGAGGGTGGAGTTGGAGGGTGGAGTTGGAGGGTGGAATGGAGGGTGGGGGTGGAGTTGGAGGGTGGAGTTGGAAGGTGGAGGGTGGAGTTGGAGTTGGAGGGTGGAGTTGGAGGGTGGAGGCGGAGTTGGAAGGTGGAGTTGGAGTTGGAGGGTGGAGTTGGAGTTGGAGGGTGGAGTTGGAGGCAGAGGGTGGAGGCAGAGGGTGGAGGCAGAGGGTGGAGTTGAAGGGTGGAGTTGAAGGGTGGAGGTGGAGGGTGGAGGGTGGAGGTGGAGGGTGGAGGTGGAGGGTGGAGGTGGCATTGGAGGGTGGAGTTGAAGGGTGGAGGGTGAAGGCGGAGGGTGAAGGTGGAGGGTGGAGTTGGAGGGTGGAGTTGGAGGGTGGAGTTGGAGGGTGGAGTTGGAGGGTGGAGTTGGAGGGTGGGGGTGGAGTTGGAGGGTGGAGTTGGAGGGTGGGGGTGGAGTTGGAGGGTGGAGTTGGAGGGTGGGGGTGGAGTTGGAGAGAGGGGGTGAAGTTGGAGGGTGGGGGTGGAGTTGGAGGGTGGGGGTGGAGTTGGAGGGTGGAGTTGGAGGGTGGAGTTGGAGGGTGGGGTGGAGTTGGAGGGTGGAGTTGGAGGGTGGGGTGGAGTTGGAGGGTGGGGTGGAGTTGGAGGGTGGGGTGGAGTTGGAGGGTGGAGTTGGAGGGTGAAGGTGGAGTTGGAGGGTGAAGGTGGAGTTGGAGGGTGAAGGTGGAGTTGGAGGGTGGGGGTGGAGTTGGAGGGTGGAGTTGGAGGGTGGAGTTGGAGGGTGGAGTTGGAGGGTGGGGTGGAGTTGGAGGGTGGAGTTGGAGGGTGGGGTGGAGTTGGAGGGTGGAGTTGGAGGGTGGAGTTGGAGGGTGGGGGTGGAGTTGGAGGGTGGGGGTGGAGTTGGAGGGTGGAGTTGGAGGGTGGAGTTGGAGGGTGGGGGTGGAGTTGGAGGGTGGAGTTGGAGGGTGGAGTTGGAGTTGGAGGGTGGAGTTGGGGGGTGGAGTTGGAGGGTGGAGTTGGAGGGTGGAGTTGGAGGGTGGAGTTGGAGTTGGAGGGTGGAGTTGGGGGGTGGAGTTGGAGGGTGGAGTTGGAGGGTGGAGTTGGAGGGTGGAATGGAGGGTGGGGGTGGAGTTGGAGGGTGGAGTTGGAAGGTGGAGGGTGGAGTTGGAGTTGGAGGGTGGAGTTGGAGGGTGGAGGCGGAGTTGGAAGGTGGAGTTGGAGTTGGAGGGTGGAGTTGGAGTTGGAGGGTGGAGTTGGAGGCAGAGGGTGGAGGCAGAGGGTGGAGGCAGAGGGTGGAGTTGAAGGGTGGAGTTGAAGGGTGGAGTTGAAGGGTGGAGTTGAAGGGTGGAGTTGAAGGGTGGAGTTGAAGGGTGGAGTTGGAGGGTGAAGGTGGAGTTGGAGGGTGAAGGTGGAGTTGGAGGGTGAAGGTGGAGTTGGAGGGTGAAGGTGGAGTTGGAGGGTGGAGGTGGAGGGTGGAGGTGGAGGGTGGAGGTAGAGTTGGAGGGTGAAGGTGGAGGTGGAGGGTGGAGGCGGAGGTGGCATTGGAGGGTGGAGTTGAAGGGTGGAGGGTGAAGGCGGAGGGTGAAGGTGGAGGGTGGAGTTGAAGGGTGGAGTTGGAGGGTGGAGTTAGAGGGTGGAGGTGGAGGGTGGAGTTGGAGGGTGGAGTTGGAGGGTGGAGTTGGAGGGTGGAGTTGGAGGTTAGAGGGTGGAGTTGGAGGTTAGAGGGTGGAGTTGGAGGTTAGAGGGTGGAGTTGGAGGTTAGAGGGTGGAGTTGGAGGTTAGAGGGTGAAGTTGGAGGTTAGAGGGTGGAGTTGGAGGTTAGAGGGTGGAGTTGGAGGTTAGAGGGTGGAGTTGGAGGGTGGAGTTGGAGGGTGGAGTTGGAGGGTGGAGTTGGAGGGTGGAGTTGGAGGGTGGAGTTGGAGGGTGGAGTTGGAGGGTGGAGTTGGAGGGTGGAGTTGGAGGGTGGAGTTGGAGGGTGGAGTTGGAGGGTGGAGTTGGAGGGTGGAGTTGGAGGGTGGAGTTGGAGGGTGGAGTTGGAGGGTGGAGTTGGAGGGTGGAGTTGGAGGGTGGAGTTGGAGGGTGGTGTTGGAGGGTGGAGTTGGAGGGTGGTGTTGGAGGGTGGTGTTGGAGGGTGGAGTAGGAGGGTGGAGGTGGAGTAGGAGGGTGGAGGTGGAGTAGGAGGGTGGAGGTGGAGTAGGAGGGTGGAGGTGGAGGGTGGAGTTGGAGGGTGGAGTTGGAGGTTAGAGGGTAGTGTTGGAAGGGGGAGTTGGAGGGTAGTGTTGGAAGGGGGAGTTGGAGGGTGGTGTTGGAAGGGGGAGTTGGAGGGTGGAGTTGGAGGGTGGTGTTGGAGGGTGGAGTAGGAGGGTGGAGGTGGAGTAGGAGGGTGGAGGTGGAGTAGGAGGGTGGAGGTGGAGTAGGAGGGTGGAGGTGGAGTAGGAGGGTGGAGGTGGAGGTTAGAGGGTAGTGTTGGAAGGGGGAGTTGGAGGGTGGTGTTGGAAGGGGGAGTTGGAGGGTGGAGTTGGAGGGTGGAGTTGGAGGGTGGAGTTGGAGGGTGGAGTTGGAGGGTGGAGTTGGAGGGTGGAGTTGGAGGGTGGAGTTGGAGGGTGGAGGTGGAGGGTGGAGGTGGAGTTGGAGGGTGGAGTTGGAGGGTGGAGTTGGAGGGTGGAGTTGGAGGGTGGAGGCGGAGGGTGGAGGAGGAGGGTGGAGTTGAAGGGTGGAGGCGGAGGGTGGTGTTGGAGGGTGGAGGCGGAGGGTGGTGTTGGAAGGGGGAGCTGGAGGGGGGAGTTGGAGGGTGGAGGTGGAGTAGGAGGGTGGAGGTGGAGTAGGAGGGTGGAGGTGGAGTAGGAGGGTGGAGGTGGAGTAGGAGGGTGGAGGTGGAGTAGGAGGGTGGAGGTGGAGTAGGAGGGTGGAGGTGGAGTAGGAGGGTGGAGGTGGAGGGTGGAGTTGGAGTTGGAGGGTGGAGCTGGAGGGTGGAGTTGGAGGGTGGAGGCGGAGGGTGGAGGAGGAGGGTGGAGGCGGAGGGTGGAGGCGGAGGGTGGAGTTGGAGGGTGGAGTTGGAGGGTGGAGTTGGAGGGTGGAGTTGGAGGGTGTAAGTGGAGGGTGTAAGTGGAGGGTGTACGTGGAGAGTGGAGGTGGAGAGTGGAGGTGGAGTAGGAGGGTGGAGGTGGAGTAGGAGGGTGGAGGTGGAGTAGGAGGGTGGAGGTGGAGTTGGAGGGTGGAGTTGGAGGGTGGAGGCGGAGGGTGGAGGCGGAGGGTGGAGGCGGAGGGTGGAGTTGGATGGTGGAGTTGGAGGGTGGAGTTGGAGGGTGTAAATGGAGGGTGTACGTGGAGAGTGGAGGTGGAGTAGGAGGGTGGAGGCGGAGGGTGGAGGAGGAGGGTGGAGGCGGAGGGTGGAGGAGGAGGGTGGAGTTGGAGGGTGGAGTTGGAGGGTGGAGTTGGAGGGTGGAGTTGGAGGGTGGAGTTGGAGGGTGGAGTTGGAGGGTGTAAGTGGAGGGTGTACGTGGAGGGTGGAGGTGGAGTTGGAGGGCGAAGGAGGTGGAGGGCGGAGTTGGAGGGCGGAGTTGGAGGGCGGAGTTGGAGGGCGGAGTTGGAGGGCGGAGTTGGAGGGCGGAGTTGGAGGGCGGAGTTGGAGGGCGGAGTTGGAGGGCGGAGGCGGAGGGTGGAGGAGGAGGGTGGAGTTGGAGGGTGTAAGTGGAGAGTGGAGGTGGAGGTGGAGGGTGGAGGGTGGAGTCGGAGGGTGGAGTCGGAGGGTGGAGTAGGAGGGTGGAGTCGGAGGGTGGAGTCGGAGGGTGGAGTCGGAGGGTGGAGTCGGAGGGTGGAGTCGGAGGGTGGAGTCGGAGGGTGGAGTTGGAGGGTGGAGTTGGAGGGTGGAGTTGGAGGGTGGAGTTGGAGGGTGGAGTTGGAGGGTGGAGTTGGAGGGTGGAGTTAGAGGGTGTACGTGGAGAGTGGAGGTGGAGTAGGAGGGTGGAGGTGGAGTTGGAGGGCGAAGGAGGTGGAGGGCGGAGTTGGAGGGCGGAGTTGGAGGGCGGAGTTGGAGGGCGGAGTTGGAGGGCGGAGTTGGAGGGCGGAGTTGGAGGGCGGAGTTGGAGGGTGGAGGCGGAGGGTGGAGTTGGAGGGTGGAGTTGGAGGGTGTAAGTGGAGAGTGGAGGTGGCGTTGGAAGGGGGAGTTGGAAGGGGGAGTTGGAAGGGGGAGTTGGAAGGGGGAGTTGGAAGGGGGAATTGGAAGGGGGAGTTGGAAGGGGGAATTGGAAGGGGGAATTGGAAGGGGGAATTGGAAGGGGGAATTGGAAGGGGGAGTTGGAAGGGGGAATTGGAAGGGGGAGTTGGAAGGGGGAGTTGGAAGGGGGAGTTGGAAGGGGGAGTTGGAAGGGGGAGTTGGAAGGGGGAGTTGGAAGGGGGAGTTGGAAGGGGGAGGTGGAGTTGGAGGGTGGAGTTGGAGGGTGGTGTTGGAGGGTTGTGTTGGAGGGGGAAGTTGGAGGGTGGAGGTGGAGTTGGAGGGTGGAGTTGGAGGGTGGAGTTGGAGGGTGGAGGTGGAGTTGGAGGGTGGTGTTGGAGGGGGAAGTTGGAGGGTGGAGGTGGAGTTGGAGGGTGGAGTTGGAGGGTGGAGTTGGAGGGTGGAGTTGGAGGGTGGTGTTGGAGGGGGAAGTTGGAGGGTGGAGGTGGAGTTGGAGGGTGGAGGTGGAGTTGGAGGGTGGAGTTGGAGGGTGGAGTTGGAGGGTGGAGGCAGAGGGTGGAGGCAGAGGGTGGAGGCAGAGGGTGGAGGCAGAGGGTGGAGGCAGAGGGTGGAGTTGAAGGGTGGAGGCAGAGGGTGGAGTTGAAGGGTGGAGTTGGAGGGCGGAGTTGGAGGGCGGAGTTGGAGGGTGGAGGCGGAGGGCGGAGTTGGAGGGCGGAGTTGGAGGGCGGAGTTGAAGGGTGGAGTTGGAGGGTGAAGGTGGAGTTGGAGGGTGAAGGTGGAGTTGGAGGGTGGAGTTGGAGGGTGAAGGTGGAGTTGGAGGGTGAAGGTGGAGTTGGAGGGTGAAGGTGGAGTTGGAGGGTGAAGGTGGAGATGGAGGGTGAAGGTGGAATTGGAGGGTGAAAGTGGAGTTGGAGGGTGAAAGTGGAGATGGAGGGTGAAGGTGGAGGTGGAGGGTGAAGGTGGAGTTGGAGGGTGGAGTTGGAGGGTGAAGGTGGAGTTGGAGGGTGAAGGTGGAGTTGGAGGGTGAAGATGGAGTTGGAGGGTGAAGGTGGAGATGGAGGGTGAAGGTGGAATTGGAGGGTGAAAGTGGAGTTGGAGGGTGAAGGTGGAGATGGAGGGTGAAGGTGGAGGTGGAGGGGGAAGGTGGATGTGGAGGGGGAAGGTGGAGGGTGGAGTTGGAGGGTGGAGTTGGAGGGTGGAGTTGGAGGGTGGAGTTGGAGGGTGGAGTTGGAGGGTGGAGTTGGAGGGTGGAGTTGGAGGGTGGAGTTGGAGGGTGGAGTTGGAGGGTGGAGTTGGAGGTTGGAGTTGGAGGGTGGAGTTGGAGGGTGGAGTTGGAGGGTGGAGTTGGAGGGTGGAGTTGGAGGGTGGAGTTGGAGGGTGGAGGCGGAGGGGGGAGTTGGAGGGTGGAGTTGGAGGGTGGAGTTGGAAGTTGGAGGGTGGAGGCAGAGGGTGGAGGCAGAGGGTGGAGGCAGAGGGTGGAGGCAGAGGGTGGAGGCAGAGGGTGGAGGTGGAGTTGGAGGCGGAGGTGGCATAGGAGGGTGGAGGGTGGAGGGTGGAGGCAGAGGGTGGAGTTGAAGGGTGGAGTTGGAGGGTGGAGTTGGAGGGTGGAGTTGGAGGGTGGAGGGTGGAGGTGGAGGGTGAAGGTGGAGTTGGAGGGTGAGGGTGGAGGTGGAGGGTGGAGGTGGAGGGTGGAGTTGGAGGGTGGAGTTGGAGGGTGGAGTTGAAGGGTGGAGGCAGAGGGTGGAGGTGGAGTTGAAGGGTGGAGTTGAAGGGTGGAGTTGAAGGGTGAAGGTGGAGTTGGAGGGTGGAGTTGGAGGGTGAAGGTGGAGTTGGAGGGTGGAGGTGGAGGGTGGAGTGTAAGGGTGGAGTTGGAAAGTGGTGTTGTAGGGTGGAGGTGGAGGGTGAAGGTGGAGGTGGAGGGGGGAGGTGGAGGGTGCAGGCGGAAGTGGCATTGGAAGTTGGAGGTTGGAGTTGGAGGGTGGAGTTGGAGGGTGGAGTTGAAGGGTGGAGTTGAAGGGTGGAGTTGGAGGGTGGAGTTGGAGGGTGGAGTTGGAGGGTGGAGTTGGAGGGTGGAGTTGGAGGGTGGAGTTGGAGGGTGGAGTTGGAAGGTGGAAGTTGGAGGGTGGAGGTGGAAGTTGGAGGGTGGAGTTGGAGGATGGAGGCAGAGGGTGGAGGCAGAGGGTGGAGGCAGAGGGTGGAGGCAGAGGGTGGAGGCAGAGGGTGGAGGCAGAGGGTGGAGGCAGAGGGTGGAGGCAGAGGGTGGAGGCAGAGGGTGGAGGCAGAGGGTGGAGGCAGAGGGTGGAGGCAGAGGGTGGAGGCAGAGGGTGGAGGCAGAGGGTGGAGGCAGAGGGTGGAGGCAGAGGGTGGAGTTGGAGGCGGAGGTGGCATAGGAGGGTGGAGTTGTGGAGTTGGAGGGTGGAGGGTGGAGGCAGAGGGTGGAGGCAGAGGGTGGAGTTGAAGGGTGGAGTTGGAGGGTGGAGGTGGAGTTGGAGGGTGAAGGTGGAGTTGGAGGGTGAAGGTTGAGGTGGAGGGTGGAGGAGGAGGTGGCATTGGAGGGTGGAGTTGGAAGGTGGAGGGTGGAGTTGAAGGGTGGAGTTGGAGGGTGGAGGTGGAGTTGGAGGGTAGAGTTGGAGTGGGAGGGTGAAGGTGGAGGTGGAGGGTGGAAGAGGAGGTGGCATTGGAGGGTGGAGTTGGAAGGTGGAGGGTGGAGTTGGAGGGTGGAGTTGGAGGGTGGAGGCGGAGTTGGAAGGTG
Source organism: Lissotriton vulgaris (assembly GCF_964263255.1). Lineage (NCBI taxonomy): Eukaryota > Metazoa > Chordata > Amphibia > Caudata > Salamandridae > Lissotriton > Lissotriton vulgaris. The sequence goes on from NW_028253159.1 coordinate 96,753, forward strand.
GAGTTGGAGGGTGGAGTTGGAGGGTGGAGGCAGAGGGTGGAGGCAGAGGGTGGAGGCAGAGGGTGGAGGTGGAGTTGGAGGCGGAGGTGGCATAGGAGGGTGGAGGGTGGAGGGTGGAGGCAGAGGGTGGAGTTGAAGGGTGGAGTTGGAGGGTGGAGTTGGAGGGTGGAGTTGGAGGGTGGAGTTGGAGGGTGGAGTTGGAGGGTGAAGGTGGAGTTGGAGGGTGAAGGTGGAGTTGGAGGGTGAAGGTGGAGTTGGAGGGTGAAGGTGGAGTTGGAGGGTGGAGGTGGAGGGTGGAGGTGGAGGGTGGAGGTAGAGTTGGAGGGTGGAGGCGGAGGTGGCATTGGAGGGTGGAGTTGAAGGGTGGAGGGTGAAGGTGGAGGGTGGAGTTGGAGGGTGGAGTTGGAGGGTGGAGTTGGAGGGTGGAGTTGGAGGGTGGAGTTGGGGGGTGGAGTTGGAGGGTGGAGTTGGAGGGTGGAGTTGGAGGGTGGGGGTGGAGTTGGAGAGAGGGGGTGAAGTTGGAGGGTGGGGGTGGAGTTGGAGGGTGGGGTGGAGTTGGAGGGTGGAGTTGGAGGGTGGGGTGGAGTTGGAGGGTGGGGTGGAGTTGGAGGGTGGGGTGGAGTTGGAGGGTGGGGTGGAGTTGGAGGGTGGAGTTGGGGGGTGGAGTTGGAGGGTGAAGGTGGAGTTGGAGGGTGAAGGTGGAGTTGGAGGGTGGGGGTGGAGTTGGAGGGTGGAGTTGGAGGGTGGAGTTGGAGGGTGGAGTTGGAGGGTGGGGTGGAGTTGGAGGGTGGAGTTGGAGGGTGGGGTTGAGTTGGAGGGTGGGGTGGAGTTGGAGGGTGGAGTTGGAGGGTGGGGGTGGAGTTGGAGGGTGGAGTTGGAGTTGGAGTTGGAGGGTGGAGTTGGGGGGTGGAGTTGGAGGGTGGAGTTGGAGGGTGGAGTTGGAGGGTGGAATGGAGGGTGGGGGTGGAGTTGGAGGGTGGAGTTGGAAGGTGGAGTGTGGAGTTGGAGTTGGAGGGTGGAGTTGGAGGGTGGAGGCGGAGTTGGAAGGTGGAGTTGGAGTTGGAGGGTGGAGTTGGAGTTGGAGGGTGGAGTTGGAGGCAGAGGGTGGAGGCAGAGGGTGGAGGCAGAGGGTGGAGTTGAAGGGTGGAGTTGAAGGGTGGAGTTGAAGGGTGGAGTTGAAGGGTGGAGTTGAAGGGTGGAGTTGAAGGGTGGAGTTGGAGGGTGAAGGTGGAGTTGGAGGGTGAAGGTGGAGTTGGAGGGTGAAGGTGGAGTTGGAGGGTGGAGGTGGAGGGTGGAGGTGGAGGGTGGAGGTGGAGGGTGGAGGTGGAGGGTGGAGGTGGAGGGTGAAGGTGGAGGGTGGAGTTGAAGGGTGGAGGTGGAGGGTGGGGGTGGAGGTGGAGTTGGAGGGTGGAGTTGGAGGGTGGAGGTGGAGGGTGGAGGGTGGAGGTGGAGGGTGGAGGTGGAGGGTGGAGGTGGAGGGTGGGGGGTGGAGTTGGAGGGTGGGGGGTGGAGTTGGAGGGTGGGGGGTGGAGTTGGAGGGTGGGGGGTGGAGTTGGAGGGTGGGGGTGGAGTTGGAGGGTGGGGGTGGATTGGAGGGTAGAGTTGGAGGGTGGAGGTGGAGGGTGGAGGTGGAGGGTGGAGGTAGAGTTGGAGGGTGAAGGTGGAGGTGGAGGGTGGAGGCGGAGGTGGCATTGGAGGGTGGAGTTGAAGGGTGGAGGGTGAAGGATGAGGGTGAAGGCGGAGGGTGGAGTTGGAGGGTGGAGTTGGAGGGTGGGGGTGGAGTTGGAGGGTGGAGTTGGAGGGTGGGGGTGGAGTTGGAGAGAGAGGGTGGAGTTGGAGGGTGGGGGTGGAGTTGGAGAGAGAGGGTGGAGTTGGAGGGTGGGGGTGGAGTTGGAGAGAGGGGGTGGAGTTGGAGGGTAGGGGTGGAGTTGGAGGGTGGAGTTGGAGGGTGGAGTTGGAGGGTGGAGTTGGAGGGTGGAGTTGGAGGGTGGGGTGGAGTTGGAGGGTGGGGTGGAGTTGGAGTTGGAGGGTGGAGTTGGAGGGTGGAGTTGGAGGGTGGAGGTGGAGGGTGGAGGTGGAGGGTGGAGTTGGAGGGTGGAGTTGGAGGGTGGAGGTGGAGGGTGGAGGTGGAGTTGGAGGGTGGAGTTGGAGGGTGGAGTTGGAGGGTGGAGGTGGAGGGTGGAGGTGGGGGGTGGAGGTGGAGTTGGAGGGTGGAGTTGGAGGGTGGAGGTGGAGGGTGGAGGTGGAGTTGGAGGGTGGAGTTGGAGGGTGGGGGTGGAGTTGGAGGGTGGGGGTGGAGTTGGAGGGTGGGGGTGGAGTTGGAGGGTGGGGGTGGATTGGAGGGTAGAGTTGGAGGGTGGAGTTGGAGGGTGGAGTTGGAGGGTGGAGTTGGAGTTAGAGGGTGGGGGTGGAGTTGGAGGGTGGAGTTGGAGGGTGGAGGTGGAGTTGGAGGGTGGGGTGGAGTTGGAGGGTGGGGGTGGTGTTGGAGGTTGGGGGTGGAGTTGGAGGGTGGGGGTGGAGTTGGAGGATGGGGGTGGAGTTGGAGGGTGGAGGTGGAGTTGGAGGGTGGAGGTGGAGTTGGAGGATGGGGGTGGAGTTGGAGGGTGGGGGTGGAGTTGGAGGGTGGAGTTGGAGCGTGGAGTTGGAGGGTGGGGGTGGAGTTGGAGGGTAGAGTTGGAGCGTGGAGTTGGAGGGTGGAGTTGGAGGGTGGAGGTGGAGTTGGAGTTGGAGGTGGAGTTGGAGGGTGGGGGTGGAGTTGGAGGGTGGGGGTGGAGTTGGAGGGTGGGGGTGGAGTTGGAGGGTGGGGGTGGAGTTGGAGGGTGGGGGTGGAGTTGGAGGGTGGAGTTGGAGGGTGGAGTTGGAGGGTGGAGTTGGAGGGTGGAGTTGGAGGGTGGAGTTGGAGGGTGGAGTTGGAGGGTGGGGGTGGGTGGAGTTGGGGGGTGGAGTTGGAGGGTGGGGGTGGAGTTGGAGGGTGGGGGTGGAGTTGGAGGGTGGGGGTGGAGTTGGAGGGTGGGGGTGGAGTTGGAGGGTGGGGGTGGAGTTGGAGGGTGGGGGTGGAGTTGGAGGGTGGAGTTGGAGGGTGGAGTTGGAGGGTGGAGTTGGAGGCGGAGGTGGCATAGGAGGGTGGAGTTGGAGGGTGGAGTTGGAGGGTGGAGTTGGAGGGTGGAGGTGGAGTTGGAGGGTGGGGGTGGAGTAGGAGGGTGGAGGTGGAGGGTGGAGTTGAAGGGTGGAGTTGGAGGGTGGAGTTGGAGTTGGAGGGTGAAGGTGGAGTTGGAGGGTGAAGGTTGAGGTGGAGGGTGGAGGAGGAGGTGGCATTGGAGGGTGGAGTTGGAAGGTGGAGGGTGGAGTTGAAGGGTGGAGTTGGAGGGTGGAGGTGGAGTTGGAGGGTAGAGTTGGAGTGGGAGGGTGAAGGTGGAGGGTGGAAGAGGAGGTGGCATTGGAGGGTGGAGTTGGAAGGTGGAGGGTGGAGTTGGAGTTGGAGGGTGGAGTTGGAGGGTGGAGGCGGAGTTGGAAGGTGGAGTTGGAGGGTGGAGTTGGAGGGTGGAGGCAGAGGGTGGAGGCAGAGGGTGGAGGCAGAGGGTGGAGGTGGAGTTGGAGGCGGAGGTGGCATAGGAGGGTGGAGGGTGGAGGGTGGAGGCAGAGGGTGGAGTTGAAGGGTGGAGTTGGAGGGTGGAGTTGGAGGGTGGAGTTGGAGGGTGGAGTTGGAGGGTGGAGTTGGAGGGTGAAGGTGGAGGGTGAAGGTGGAGTTGGAGGGTGAAGGTGGAGTTGGAGGGTGAAGGTGGAGTTGGAGGGTGGAGGTGGAGGGTGGAGGTGGAGGGTGGAGGTAGAGTTGGAGGGTGGAGGCGGAGGTGGCATTGGAGGGTGGAGTTGAAGGGTGGAGGGTGAAGGTGGAGGGTGGAGTTGGAGGGTGGAGTTGGAGGGTGGAGTTGGAGGGTGGAGTTGGGGGGTGGAGTTGGAGGGTGGAGTTGGAGGGTGGAGTTGGAGGGTGGGGGTGGAGTTGGAGAGAGGGGGTGAAGTTGGAGGGTGGGGGTGGAGTTGGAGGGTGGGGGTGGAGTTGGAGGGTGGAGTTGGAGGGTGGAGTTGGAGGGTGGGGTGGAGTTGGAGGGTGGAGTTGGAGGGTGGGGTGGAGTTGGAGGGTGGGGTGGAGTTGGAGGGTGGGGTGGAGTTGGAGGGTGGAGTTGGGGGGTGGAGTTGGAGGGTGAAGGTGGAGTTGGAGGGTGAAGGTGGAGTTGGAGGGTGGGGGTGGAGTTGGAGGGTGGAGTTGGAGGGTGGAGTTGGAGGGTGGAGTTGGAGGGTGGGGTGGAGTTGGAGGGTGGAGTTGGAGGGTGGGGTGGAGTTGGAGGGTGGGGTGGAGTTGGAGGGTGGGGTGGAGTTGGAGGGTGGAGTTGGAGGGTGGGGGTGGAGTTGGAGGGTGGAGTTGGAGTTGGAGGGTGGAGTTGGGGGGTGGAGTTGGAGGGTGGAGTTGGAGGGTGGAGTTGGAGGGTGGAATGGAGGGTGGGGGTGGAGTTGGAGGGTGGAGTTGGAAGGTGGAGTGTGGAGTTGGAGTTGGAGGGTGGAGTTGGAGGGTGGAGGCGGAGTTGGAAGGTGGAGTTGGAGTTGGAGGGTGGAGTTGGAGTTGGAGGGTGGAGTTGGAGGCAGAGGGTGGAGGCAGAGGGTGGAGGCAGAGGGTGGAGTTGAAGGGTGGAGTTGAAGGGTGGAGTTGAAGGGTGGAGTTGAAGGGTGGAGTTGAAGGGTGGAGTTGAAGGGTGGAGTTGGAGGGTGAAGGTGGAGTTGGAGGGTGAAGGTGGAGTTGGAGGGTGAAGGTGGAGTTGGAGGGTGAAGGTGGAGTTGGAGGGTGGAGGTGGAGGGTGGAGGTGGAGGGTGGAGGTGGAGGGTGGAGGTAGAGTTGGAGGGTGAAGGTGGAGGTGGAGGGTGAAGGTGGAGGGTGGAGTTGAAGGGTGGAGGTGGAGGGTGGGGGTGGAGGTGGAGTTGGAGGGTGGAGTTGGAGGGTAGAGGTGGAGGGTGGAGGGTGGAGGTGGAGGGTGGAGGTGGAGGGTGGAGGTGGAGTTGGAGGGTGGAGGTGGAGTTGGAGGGTGGGGGGTGGAGTTGGAGGGTGGGGGGTGGAGTTGGAGGGTGGGGGTGGAGTTGGAGGGTGGGGGTGGATTGGAGGGTAGAGTTGGAGGGTGGAGGTGGAGGGTGGAGGTAGAGTTGGAGGGTGAAGGTGGAGGTGGAGGGCGGAGGTGGCATTGGAGGGTGGAGTTGAAGGGTGGAGGGTGAAGGATGAGGGTGAAGGCGGAGGGTGGAGTTGGAGGGTGGAGTTGGAGGGTGGGGGTGGAGTTGGAGGGTGGAGTTGGAGGGTGGGGGTGGAGTTGGAGAGAGGGGGTGGAGTTGGAGGGTGGGGGTGGAGTTGGAGAGAGGGGGTGGAGTTGGAGAGAGGGGGTGGAGTTGGAGGGTGGAGTTGGAGGGTGGAGTTGGAGGGTGGAGTTGGAGGGTGGGGTGGAGTTGGAGGGTGGAGTTGGAGTTGGAGGGTGGAGTTGGAGGGTGGAGTTGGAGGGTGGAGTTGGAGGGTGGGGTGGAGTTGGAGGGTGGAGTTGGAGTTGGAGGGTGGAGTTGGAGGGTGGAGTTGGAGGGTGGAGTTGGAGTTGGAGTTAGAGGGTGGAGTTGGAGGGTGGAGTTGGAGGGTGGAGTTGGAGGGTGGAGTTGGAGGGTGGAGTTGGAGGGTGGAGTTGGAGGGTGGAGTTGGAGGGTGGAGGTGGAGGGTGGAGGTGGAGGGTGGAGGTGGGGGGTGGAGGTGGAGTTGGAGGGTGGAGTTGGAGGGTGGAGGTGGAGGGTGGAGGTGGAGTTGGAGGGTGGAGTTGGAGGGTGGGGGTGGAGTTGGAGGGTGGGGGTGGAGTTGGAGGGTGGGGGTGGAGTTGGAGGGTGGGGGTGGATTGGAGGGTAGAGTTGGAGGGTGGAGTTGGAGGGTGGAGTTGGAGGGTGGAGTTGGAGGGTGGAGTTGGAGTTAGAGGGTGGAGTTGGAGGGTGGAGTTGGAGGGTGGAGGTGGAGTTGGAGGGTGGGGTGGAGTTGGAGGGTGGGGGTGGTGTTGGAGGTTGGGGGTGGAGTTGGAGGGTGGGGGTGGAGTTGGAGGATGGGGGTGGAGTTGGAGGGTGGAGGTGGAGTTGGAGGGTGGAGGTGGAGTTGGAGGATGGGGGTGGAGTTGGAGGGTGGGGGTGGAGTTGGAGGGTGGAGTTGGAGCGTGGAGTTGGAGGGTGGGGGTGGAGTTGGAGGGTAGAGTTGGAGCGTGGAGTTGGAGGGTGGAGTTGGAGGGTGGAGGTGGAGTTGGAGTTGGAGTTGGAGGGTGGAGGTGGAGTTGGAGTTGGAGGTGGAGTTGGAGGGTGGAGTTGGAGGGTGGGGGTGGAGTTGGAGGGTGGGGGTGGAGTTGGAGGGTGGGGGTGGAGTTGGAGGGTGGGGGTGGAGTTGGAGGGTGGAGTTGGAGGGTGGAGTTGGAGGGTGGAGTTGGAGGGTGGAGTTGGAGGGTGGAGTTGGAGGGTGGAGTTGGAGGGTGGGGGTGGGTGGAGTTGGGGGGTGGAGTTGGAGGGTGGGGGTGGAGTTGGAGGGTGGGGGTGGAGTTGGAGGGTGGGGGTGGAGTTGGAGGGTGGGGGTGGAGTTGGAGGGTGGGGGTGGAGTTGGAGGGTGGGGTGGAGTTGGAGGGTGGGGGTGGAGTTGGAGGGTGGGGGTGGAGTTGGAGGGTGGGGTGGGAGTTGGAGGGTGGGGTGGGAGTTGGAGGGTGGAGTTGGAGGGTGGAGTTGGAGGGTGGAGTTGGAGGCGGAGGTGGCATAGGAGGGTGGAGTTGGAGGGTGGAGTTGGAGGGTGGAGTTGGAGGGTGGAGGTGGAGTTGGAGGGTGGGGGTGGAGTTGGAGGGTGGGGGTGGAGTTGGAGGGTGGGGGTGGAGTTGGAGGGTGGGAGTTGGAGGGTGGAGTTGGAGGGTGGAGTTGGAGGCGGAGGTGGCATAGGAGGGTGGAGTTGGAGGGTGGAGTTGGAGGGTGGAGTTGGAGGGTGGAGTTGGAGGGTGGAGTTGGAGGGTGGAGTTGGAGGGTGGAGTTGGAGGGTGGAGTTGGAGGGTGGAGTTGGAGGGTGGAGTTGGAGGGTGGAGTTGGAGGGTGGAGTTGGAGGGTGGAGTTGGAGGGTGGAGGCAGCGGGTGGAGGCAGCGGGTGGAGGCAGCGGGTGGAGGCAGAGGGTGGAGGCAGAGGGTGGAGGCAGAGGGTGGAGGCAGAGGGTGGAGGCAGAGGGTGGAGGCAGAGGGTGGAGGCAGAGGGTGAAGTTGGAGGGTGGAGTTGGAGGGTGGAGGTGGAGTTGGAGGGTGAAGGTGGAGTTGGAGGGTGAAGGTGGAGTTGGAGGGTGAAGGTGGAGTTGGAGGGTGAAGGTGGAGGTGGAGGGTGAAGGTGGAGGTGGAGTTGAAGGGTGGAGTTGGAGGGTGGAGGTGGAGGGTGGAGGGTAGAGGTGGAGAAGGAGGGTGAAGGTGGAGGTGGAGGGTGGAGGAGGAGGTGGCATTGGAGGGTGGAGTTGGAGGGTGGAGTTGGAGGGTGGAGGGTGGAGGGTGAAGGTGGAGGGTGGAGGCAGAGGGTGGAGTTGAAGGGTGGAGTAGGAGTTGGAGGGTGGAGGTGGAGTTGGAGGGTGGAGTAGGAGTTGGAGGGTGGAGGTGGAGTTGGAGGGTGGAGGTGGAGTTGGAGGGTGAAGGTGGAGTTGGAGGGTGAAGGTGGAGGGTGGAGGTGGCATTGGAGGGTGGAGTTGAAGGGTGGAGGGTGGAGTTGGAGGGTGAAGTTGGAGTGTGGAGTTGGAGGGTGGAGTTGGAGGGTGGAGTTGGAGGGTGGGGGTGGAGTTGGGGGGTGGAGTTGGAGGGTGGAGTTGGAGGGTGGAGTTGGAGGGTGGAGTTGGAGGGGGGAGTTGGAGGGGGAGTTGGAGGGGGAGTTGGAGGGGGAGTTGGAGGGGGAGTTGGAGGGGGAGTTGGAGGGGGAGTTGGGGGTGGAGTTGGGGGTGGAGTTGGGGGGTGGAGTTGGAGGGTGGAGTTGGAGGGTGGAGTTGGAGGGTGGAGTTGGAGGGTGGAGTTGGAGGGTGGAGTTGGAGGGTGGAGTTGGAGGGTGGAGTTGGAGGGGGAGTTGGAGGGGGAGTTGGAGGGGGAGTTGGAGGGGGAGTTGGAGCGTGGGGGTGGAGTTGGAGGGTGGAGGTGGAGGGTGGAGGTGGAGGGTGGAGGTGGAGGGTGGAGTTGGAGAGTGGAGTTGGAGAGTGGAGGTGGAGTTGGAGTTGGAAGGTGGAGTTGGAAGGTGGAGTTGGAAGGTGGAGTTGGAAGGTGGAGTTGGAAGGTGGAGTTGGAAGGTGGAGTTGGAAGGTGGAGTTGGAGTTGGAGTGTGGAGTTGGAGGGTGCGGGTGGAGTTGGAGGGTGCGGGTGGAGTTGGAGGGGGAGTTGGAGGGTGGAGGGAGAGGTGGAGCGTGGAGTTGGAGGGTGGAGGTGGAGGTGGAGTTGGAGGGTGGAGGTGGAGTTGGAGGGTGGAGGTGGAGTTGGAGGGTGGAGGTGGAGTTGGAGGGTGGAGGTGGAGTTGGAGGGTGGAGGTGGAGTTGGAGGGTGGAGGTGGAGGGTGGAGGTGGAGTTGGAGGGTGGAGGTGGAGTTGGAGGGTGGAGTTGGAGGGTGGAGGTGGAGTTGGAGGGTGGAGGTGGAGTTGGAGGGTGGAGGTGGAGTTGGAGGGTGGAGGTTGAGGTGGAGTTGGAGGGAGGAGGTGGAGTTGGAAGGTGGAGGTGGAGTTGGAAGGTGGAGTTGGAGTGTTGAGTTGGAGGGTGCGGGTGGAGTTGGAGGGTGCGGATGGAGTTGGAGGGTGCGGGTGGAGTTGGAGGGTGCGGATGGAGTTGGAGGGTGCGGGTGGAGGTAGAGTTGGAGGGGGGAGTTGGAGGGAGGAGTTGGAGGGGGGAGTTGGAGGGAGGAGTTGGAGGGGGGAGTTGGAGGGAGGAGTTGGAGGGGGAGTTGGAGGGGGAGTTGGAGGGGGAGTTGGAGGGAGTTGGAGGGGGAGTTGGAGTTGGAGGGGGAGTTGGAGGGAGTTGGAGGGGGAGTTGGAGGGAGTTGGAGGGGGAGTTGGAGTTGGAGGGGGAGTTGGAGGGAGTTGGAGGGGGAGTTGGAGGGAGTTGGAGGGGGAGTTGGAGTTGGAGGGGGAGTTGGAGTTGGAGGGGGAGTTGGAGTTGGAGGGGGAGTTGGAGTTGGAGGGGGAGTTGGAGTTGGAGGGGGAGTTGGAGTTGGAGGGGGAGTTGGAGTTGGAGGGGGAGTTGGAGTTGGAGGGGGGAGTTGGAGGGGGAGTTGGAGGGGGAGTTGGAGGGGGAGTTGGAGGGGGAGTTGGAGGGGGAGTTGGAGGGGGAGTTGGAGGGGGGAGTTGGAGGGTGGAGTTGGAGGGTGCGGGTGGAGTTGGAGGGTGCGGGTGGAGTTGGAGGGTGCGGGTGGAGTTGGAGGGTGCGGGTGGAGTTGGAGGGTGGAGGTGGAGTTGGAGGGTGGAGGTGGAGTTGGAGGGTGGAGGTGGAGTTGGAGGGTGCGGGTGGAGTTGGAGGGTGCGGGTGGAGTTGGAGGGTGCGGGTGGAGGGGGGAATTGGAGGGGGAGTTGGAGGGGGGAGTTGAAGGGTGGAGTTGGAGGGTGGAGTTGGAGGGTGGAGTTGGAGGGGGAGTTGAGGGGGGAGTTGGAGGGGGAGTTGGAGGGGGAGTTGGAGTTGGAGTTGGAGTTGGAGTTGGAGGGGGAGTTGGAGTTGGAGTTGGAGTTGGAGTTGGAGTTGGAGTTGGAGTTGGAGTTGGAGTTGGAGTTGGAGTTGGAGTTGGAGTTGGAGTTGGAGTTGGAGTTGGAGTTGGAGTTGGAGTTGGAGTTGGAGTTGGAGTTGGAGTTGGAGTTGGAGTTGGAGTTGGAGTTGGAGTTGGAGTTGGAGTTGGAGTTGGAGTTGGAGTTGGAGGGGGAGTTGGAGTTGGAGGGGGAGTTGGAGTTGGAGGGGGAGTTGGAGTTGGAGGGGGAGTTGGAGTTGGAGGGGGAGTTGGAGTTGGAGGGGGAGTTGGAGTTGGAGGGGGAGTTGGAGTTGGAGTTGGAGTTGGAGTTGGAGTTGGAGTTGGAGTTGGAGTTGGAGTTGGAGTTGGAGTTGGAGTTGGAGTTGGAGTTGGAGTTGGAGTTGGAGTTGGAGTTGGAGTTGGAGTTGGAGTTGGAGTTGGAGTTGGAGTTGGAGTTGGAGTTGGAGTTGGAGTTGGAGGGGGAGTTGGAGGGGGAGTTGGAGTTGGAGGGGGAGTTGGAGTTGGAGTTGGAGTTGGAGTTGGAGTTGGAGTTGGAGTTGGAGTTGGAGGGGGAGTTGGAGGGGGAGTTGGAGGGGGGAGTTGGAGGGGGGAGTGGGAGGTGGAGTTGGAGGGGGGAGTTGGAGGGGGGAGTTGGAGGGGGGAGTTGGAGGGGGGAGTTGGAGGGGGAGTTGGAGGGGGAGTTGGAGGGGGAGTTGGAGGGGGAGTTGGAGGGGGAGTTGGAGGGGGAGTTGGAGGGGGGAGTTGGAGGGGGGAGTTGGAGGGGGGAGTTGGAGGGGGGAGTTGGAGGGGGGAGTTGGAGGGGGGAGTTGGAGGGGGATTTGGAGGGGGAGTTGGAGGGGGAGTTGGAGGGGGAGTTGGAGGGGGAGTTGGAGGGGGAGTTGGAGGAGGGAGTTGGAGGGGGGAGTTGGAGGGGGGAGTTGGAGGGGGGAGTTGGAGGGGAAGTTGGAGGGGAAGTTGGAGGGGAGGGTGGAGGGTGGAGGGTGGAGGTGGAGTTGGAGTTGGAGGGTGGAGGTGGAGTTGGAGGTGGAGTTGGAGGGTGGAGGTGGAGTTGGGAGTTGGAGGGGGAGTTGGAGGGGGAGTTGGAGGGGGAGTTGGAGGGTGGAGTTGGAGGGTGGAGTTGGAGGGTGGAGTTGGAGGGTGGAGTTGGAGGGTGGAGTTGGAGGGTGGAGTTGGAGGGTGGAGTTGGAGGGTGGAGTTGGAGGGTGGAGTTGGAAGGGGGAGTTGGAAGGGGGAGTTGGAGGGGGAGTTGGAGGGGGAGTTGGAGGGGGAGTTGGAGGGGGAGTTGGAGGGTGCGGGTGGAGTTGGAGGGTGCGGGTGGAGTTGGAGGGTGCGGGTGGAGTTGGAGGGTGCGGGTGGAGTTGGAGGGTGCGGGTGGAGTTGGAGGGTGCGGGTGGAGTTGGAGGGTGCGGGTGGAGTTGGAGGGTGCGGGTGGAGTTGGAGGGTGGAGGGTGGAGGTGGAGTTGGAGGGTGGAGTTGGAGGGTGGAGTTGGAGGGTGGAGTTGGAGGGTGGAGTTGGAGGGTGGAGTTGGAGGGTGTGGGTGGAGGTGGAGTTGGAGGGTGTGGGTTGAGGTGGAGTTGGAGGGTGTGGGTGGAGGTGGAGTTGGAGGGTGGAGGTGGAGTTGGAGGGAGGAGGTGGAGGGTGCGGGTGGAGTTGGAGGGTGCGGGTGGAGTTGGAGGGTGGAGGGTGGAGGTGGAGTTGGAGGGTGGAGGGTGGAGGGGGAGTTGGAGGGTGGAGTTGGAGGGTGGAGTTGGAGGGTGGAGTTGGAGGGTGGAGTTGGAGGGTGGAGTTGGAGGGTGTGGGTGGAGGTGGAGTTGGAGGGTGTGGGTGGAGGTGGAGTTGGAGGGTGTGGGTGGAGGTGGAGTTGGAGGGTGGAGGTGGAGGGTGGAGGTGGAGTTGGAGGGTGGAGGTGGAGTTGGAGGGTGGAGGTGGAGTTGGAGGGTGGAGGTGGAGTTGGAGGGTGGAGGTGGAGTTGGAGGGTGGAGGTGGAGTTGGAGGGTGGAGGTGGAGTTGGAGGGTGGAGGTGGAGTTGGAGGGTGGAGGTGGAGTTGGAGGGAGGAGGTGGAGTTGGAAGGTGGAGGTGGAGTTGGAAGGTGGAGGTGGAGTTGGAAGGTGGAGGTGGAGTTGGAAGGTGGAGGGTGGAGGTGGAGTTGGAGGGTGTGGGTGGAGGTGGAGTTGGAGGGTGTGGGTTGAGGTGGAGTTGGAGGGTGTGGGTGGAGGTGGAGTTGGAGGGTGGAGGTGGAGTTGGAGTTGGAGGGTGGAGGTGGAGTTGGAGTTGGAGGGTGGAGGTGGAGTTGGAGTTGGAGGGTGGAGGTGGAGTTGGAGTTGGAGGGTGGAGGTGGAGTTGGAGGGTGGAGTTGGAGGGTGTGGGTGGAGGTGGAGTTGGAGGGTGTGGGTTGAGGTGGAGTTGGAGGGTGTGGGTGGAGGTGGAGTTGGAGGGTGGAGGTGGAGTTGGAGGGTGTGGGTGGAGGTGGAGTTGGAGGGTGTGGGTTGAGGTGGAGTTGGAGGGTGTGGGTGGAGGTGGAGTTGGAGGGTGGAGGTGGAGTTGGAGGGAGGAGGTGGAGTTGGAGGGTGGAGGTGGAGTTGGAGGGTGGAGGTGGAGTTGGAGGGTGGAGGTGGAGTTGGAGGGTGGGTGGAGTTGGAGGGTGGAGTTGGAGGGTGGAGTTGGAGGGTGGAGTTGGAGGGTGGAGTTGGAGGGTGGAGTTGGAGGGTGGAGTTGCAGGGTGGAGTTGGAGGGTGGAGTTGGAGGGTGGAGTTGGAGGGTGGAGTTGGAGGGTGTGGGTGGAGGTGGAGTTGGAGGGTGTGGGTTGAGGTGGAGTTGGAGGGTGTGGGTGGAGGTGGAGTTGGAGGGTGGAGGTGGAGTTGGAGGGTGGAGGTGGAGTTGGAGGGTGGAGTTGGAGGGTGGAGTTGGAGGGTGGAGTTGGAGGGTGGAGTTGGAGGGTAGAGGTGGAGTTGGAGGGTGGAGGTGGAGTTGGAGGGTGGAGTTTGAGGGTGGAGGTGGAGTTGGAGGGTGGAGGTGGAGTTGGAGGGTGGAGTTGGAGGGTGGAGTTGGAGGGTGGAGTTGGAGGGTGGAGTTGGAGGGTGGAGTTGGAGGGTAGGGAGGGTGGAGATGGAGGGTGGAGATGGAGGGTGGAGTTGGAGGGTGGAGTTGGAGGGCGGAGACGGAGGGCGGAGTTGGCTTTTGAGTTGAAGTTGGAAGGTGGAGTGGGAGGGTGGAGTGGGAGGGGGGAGGGGGGAGTGGGAGGGTGTAGTGCTAGGGTGGAGTGGGAGGGTGGAGTTGGAGGGTGGATTTTGAGGATGGCGTTGGATTTTGAGGGTGGCGTTGGATTTTGAGGGTGGCGTTGTAGTTAGAGGGTGGAGTTGTAGTTAGAGGGTGGAGTTGTAGTTAGAGGGTGGAGTTGTAGTTAGAGGGTGGAGTTGTAGTTAGAGGGTGGAGTTGTAGTTAGAGGGTGGAGTTGTAGTTAGAGGGTGGAGTTGTAGGGTGTATTTGGATGTTGGAGTTGGAGGGTGGAGTTGGTTGGTGGAGTTAGAGGGTGTAGTCGTAGGGTGGATTTGTAGGGTGTAGTAGTATTTGGATGGTGGATTTTGAGGGTAGAATGGTGGGCGGATAGAGTGGTGGCGCTAGAGTGTGGGTGCTAGAGGGTGGGCGCTAGAGCAGTGGATAGAGTGGTGGCGCATATAGTCGTGGCGGATAGAGTGGTAGAGTGTTGGTTGAGAGAAAGGTAGAGTGGTGGCGGTAGAAGGCTGTACTGTGTGTGAGAGAGAGTGTGTGTGTGAGAGTGTGTGTGTGAGAGAGAGCGTGTGTGTGTGTGAGAGTGTGTGTGAGAGAGAGACAGAGTGTGTGTGAGAGAGAGACAGAGTGTGTGTGAGAGAGAGAGAGTGTGTGTGTGTGTGTAAGAGAGTGTGTGTGTGAGAGAGAGTGTGTGTGAGAGAGAGTGAATGTGTGTGAGAGAGAGTGAATGTGTGTGAGAGAGAGTGAGTGTGTGTGTGTGTGAGAGAGAGTGTGTGTGAGAGAGAGTGTGTGTGTGTGAGAGTGTGTGTGTGTGATAGAGAGTGTGTGTGTGTGTGTGTGTGTGTGTGTGTGTGAATATTCTCTGCAGTTATTTTGCCCTGCACTGTCGTGAAAATGTATGCAGTTGCACTTTTACTGAAGGTAGCTCTCAACCCACCTGCTCTTGCAGCCTCGACTCTCTACGTGCTTGCACACTTTCAGGTGAAAAATTATGACCTCGGAGGCCTGTAGCACAACAACATAGACTCACACTGCGGCTAGTACCTCTTTATCAGGCAATGAAGTAACCATTTTTCCTAATAACGCAAGACTGGAAGCTACCAGCGAAGCTCCTCTAACAAGCATATTCATGCTCCTGTCCTGTTCAGAGTGTAAATGACGATTTGTGAGTTTTTTGGTTTTTGATATTGGTACAGGGAAGAACAGCAAAAAAATAGATGCCTAGATAAAGCTTAATGCTCCTCTGAGCGAAAACGGTGTTGACACCGTCATGGTTTCTTGGATCGTCATTGGCATTACTTCTTGAATCAACCAAGTAGGAAATAATAAAGGGTCTCTGAGGAGAAGGCCAAGTCCCCTCTGGCCAGGAGTGCGCTCTTCCGAGCAGTGTAGCTGGAGAGTCATATTCTGTAGATACTGAGACAAACTAAACAAAAAGACAGGAGAGCAGATGAGTATAAAACTAGACGCGCGCGGGACCCATGGATGGCTGAACCCCATATTCAAGAGGTCCGCCCAAGGAAGTGTCGAGCACTGTGTAAAGAGGCGCCAATGAAGGGTTGAAGGAAAGCGAAAGTAGGCGTGGAGAATTACATTTCTAAAACGAAATTAGCCTCGTCTACGGAGAGGGCACTGAGGGGTATATTCCCCCCTCTGAAAGGGTAGCGCGTGGGCCTGCAGAGAGACAAATAATGTATAAAACACCCGGGTGAGGACGAAGGAAATAGGCAGTGTGTATCTGGGAGTAAGGGGAAGATGGCAAGGGTGGTTCACATGTCGAATGGTGGAGAGAAAAAACGGTGCCCCCGCCAGGCCTGCAATTCTAACATTAATTAAATGTCTCTCGAATCAAGCAAAGCTGAAATCAAAACAGAACAAGGTTTGGAATAACGTGCTGCACAAGTGTAGCCTGAACATCGCCAAAACGGAAAAAACCCTCACCTGCTACAACTTTGAGCAAGTCTACGTGGCGGGCAATTATAGATTAAACGATCCCACCAATCAGGCCGAGCTGAACAAAGAAACAGGCAAAATAATAAAAAGGTGCCGCACTGTGATTGTGTGGGGAACTAAAAAGACCGGAAAGTACTCGGAGTCTCAGGCGTGACAATGAAGTAGCGTTGAACGCCGAACGATACCATGGAGCTAGAAATAGGACTTTCAGGAGTACACAACAGTCCCCGTAGTGGCTATCCTAATTGTTATAAACGCGGGAATGAGACAAAAATATGGCAAAGTAAAAAGCTGTACATTCGAGACGGCTAATGCTAAAAACGAAATCAAGGTTAATAAACTCTAATGTATAATGGTGTTGTCGGCCAATTACATGAAAAGAAGGCCAGGCAATCATGTATGCCAATATGCGCACATGATGTGCCCCAAGTGAAACAGGCTCTCGGCATTGCTGTGGCGGGGGAGGCATTTCTTTGAAGTCTGAGAGGGGGTGGGCCTTTGAAGTGATGCGAGCGGCTTCTTTTCAAGTCGGATGTGGGGGCAGGGGAGCGAGCGAGTGGGAGGAAACGCGCATATGGGGTGTGAGTGAGAAGTGAGGCCGAGCGGCGGGGGAACAGCTTGGGAGCGCATTCCATTGAAGTCTGGTGCGAGGCTGATGGAATTGATGTGTGCGTGCGTCTCACACTAGTGCATCACATGAACTGGACGTAATCCGCAGTTGGTAGAGATTTTGTTTTTCCTACTATATACTCACCTATTAATCCTGCGGGGTATAATAGGCGAGACATAAAAAGGCCAAGGTGTGTGGTTGGATCCCTGTGGGCGGTGCTCGAGGGCTGGGGGACTGGTCAGCCAAAATTCGGACTGTCCGAGGATTACTAAAGTTATTAACTATAAGTCTCCTTTGATTGACTTAGGGTTCTTGCCAACCCACTCTCAGAAGTAGTAATATCTCACCCGCCTTCTCATAGGGAAACTGTCCATGCCTGGTGAGCCAGTAAAGGTACTGGTTTCTCAATTCCAGCTGTATTTCGATCTGACCAGTTTTTCTTTCAGGTACAAAGGTTAAAACAGTAACATAAGGGAGAGAGGCTGGGGGTAAATCAATTGTTGGGAGGGCCGGGAGGGACTGGGCCTGCGTGCACGTCGTCTGCTGGGTTGGGCACTTCCCTGTCCGCATTCTGATCAGGATGGAAACTCGCTCTCTGCATGCTAGTATCCCTGGAGCTAGGAACGTCCCTCCTTATTTGAGCCCGTTGTGTACCGGTTTCCTCATCAGGGGAGTAATCATTACCTACTTGGGCAGCTCTGAGAGCCCGTCTTGGCAGCGCTCGTAGTGACAGGGCATGATGGAATGGTGGAAGTACCACCTCTGGGTAGTGGAAGTTGCCATAATTTGTCTGTCTGTGTACTGCAATCTTTCTTCTCCACTGGGGACGGCAAAATATTGACCAGAGTGTTGCCAGGTACACACGGGGTGGGCGTCTGACCGCTCGTTCTATTCCCGAAGTGGAGCGCTAACTCTTCTTTAACAATAGCTCTCATCTGTGCCTCTAGTTCCACTCTCAAGTTCCTCACTCATGAAGGACAGTCATGGTTTTTGTGAGAGTTTGAGGGGGTTTCTACCACTCATCCCACTCTGACAGGTTCGCCCTCACTGGGGCAGGTTTCTGGACTGGCCTGTTTGTTCCCGACTCATTGCCTGTTTTTCCCCTGGTGGCTTTGGGCAATGTGGTGTTTGTTCTACCTTTGCAGGTTTTCGATTTTGCTGGGGATAGAGCCCAGACTAGATTGTACAGAGATAGGTGGCCCTAGAGATTGAGGAAAGAGATCTACAGTTAAGGATAGTCGCTTCTCAGTGAGCTCTATTTCAGTCGAGACTACCCCGATAGCTCTCTGAAGTATCCTATCAATTGAGGTTTGGGAGAGTGGGGCCGGTAATAAGACCCAAGGTTTTTTTTTTTAGGTACACAACCACGCTTCCCCATATCCAAAGCAAAAGGAAAGACAATAATACAAATAATGCAGAAAAGAAACTGAATAAACACAGACCCAAGGGTCGGGTTGACGAATAACCAATCAACTGGATTTCAGAGTTGGTCAAGAACCAAACGAAACCTTGGCCCTGGGGACAAAACGTGCTAATAGGTTTGGCAGAGAAAGAGCATGTACACACGGGTCATAAAGTACAGCGTGCTGAAGCTAGCAAGATCTGGCCCCAAAGGACAAAAGTGCAACGTGATAATAAGTTTAGCAGCAAAAGGGCATGTAAACAAGGACAATAAAGTGCAAAGTACTGAAGGTAGCAAGATCTGGCCCCAAAGGACAAAAGTGCGACATGCTTAATGTGTTTGGCAGCTGTAATGGGCATGTAGACAGATTACTGTCATAGTGAGTCGTATAATGTATCCGGTATTAGGTATAAACCAAGTCCAATAGGGTCCAATCAGCCCACGCCGGAATAGAAGGTGGTTATTAATATTATACCCAATCAACTTGGCAGTAAAGAATACCAGTTCCAAGTATCTACACGAGGGGATGTGTCAGCTGCAACTGCAAGGGTGGTTAAAAAAAGAGTCTCAAAATACCTTACCGTCGTCTCTTGGAGAGGACGAGGACCTGGGCCCTTAGAGGTAAGGGGGGTGGCCCTGCCCTGCCTTCTCCTGACAATGACTGGGGAGGACAGGCCCGCCCTTTGCCCGGGCGTGTCCCGCTCGGCGGGGAGCTGGCGGTGATTAAATCACGCCTCCAGGAGTCGTGTTTCGTCCCAGGGAAAAAAAAAAATCACCCGACGACTTCAAGGCATAAGCTATTCTTTTGGCAATATTGTCACCACATTCCAGGTAAAACCTGTATGTGGTCCCATACAGTATGGGTGTAAAAGATGGAGAATATTCCTTCCATTTACAGCAATCAACATTCTACAAATTGTAAGGTCAAGTTTCTTAAAAAGGACTAAAAATCTTTGGTCCAGCAGTATAAGGTCATATGAATTCAAGTCCAGAAGGGTACTCACGCCACCGTAATTCCCATTGGATACCAAACAATTGCACTACTGAGATAGATTAGGCTGGTTGTGTTGTTCAAAAAGTTTCTTTTGAATGTATTAGTCATGTGTATACATGCTGTATTACACAACTAAGTCAATTCACTAGATTTTTTCATTGTTTGGCTAGTGCCCCTTGGTCCACCAATAGATGAGAAAAGTATCCTCTTGGATACCAAGGAGCCATGAATGTTTGTGTGTGTGATGAACAGTATGAATGAAAAAATGTGGTATGAATGAAGAAGTTTGCATGAATGAAGAAGTAGGTATGGGTATATTGTGACAATTTCTCTTTAATTATGTATAATTCTTTGAATTGTTAGACGTGGCGTTTTATTCTACATTTTTCTATTTTTTCGACATTGAATGAAAAACGGGGCGTTCATTTCTTCAAAAAAAGAATCACTTCTAAAATAATAAACATTATTGGTTATTAATGGTGTACATTGACCTCTAGCTTTTACGCCTGGGCAAGTAAGCTAATTGATTATCAGTATTGGCATTTGTGGTTGTTTTGTCGTATAAGGGCTCAGCCTCACTGATCAGAGCCACACCCATTGTTGTTCTTTTTTCTGCTTAAGGTGTAAGCACTATAAACGTGTTAGAAGGTGCTGCAGCTAGAACATTTTGGCTGTGGTTCACCAATGTAATTACATTTCTGACACATAAACAAATACCATTTTCTAATAAAAAAGAAGCAACACCTCAGCGTGGACGTTCCATTCATTGTGTGATTATTGTGTCTATTGTTTACTATCTCCTCTCAAAGTATGCCTTGACTGTTCAAAATAGCATTCCACAGAGAGTCAATTGTACAAAAAAGTGTAACTGGGCTATCCAAGTGACGAGAACCAGCCAGAACACCTGGGATAAGCTGATACCCAGAAACCATTGACTGCTCCAAGGACATGAGAAAAGGATGCCAATTAATAAACTGCAACACACAATTACTTCACCAAACCAGTGAGGATTAAAAGCTAAATTGCCTACCTTCCACAAAGTCGTTTTCGTTGTACACCTGCTTCTGCCCACCAGCCACAAAGCCTCCATTTTGTCCTTCATCATCCTCATCAGGGTTGTTCACAACCTCAAGGCCTGCTTCAATTGCTTCCACCAGCTCGTCCCGCTTGTCCTTCCTGATGGGCTTCTCTTCGGGATGCCGTGTGAGCCCCATTTCTAACTGGTACACCTTGGTTGAGGTGAAGCTTTCAAAAGGCACCACACTGTACTCGCTAGTTAGCTTAGCACCACTGGACACCTCTGCCTTGTCAATCTGTGAATGGAGGTACTCCAGGAGATCGTTAGGAGCTTGTTCCTTCAATCCTTGTTGCCCAACCCAGTTAGCGCCCGGGCTCTTTTTGTCTTGTACTAACTTGAGCTTCTCATTCATCTCTTGCAACTCCTGCTTGAGCTGGGCAATCTGCCGCTTGAGGCTGGTGGCCCGGCTTTGATAGTGTTCTTCTTGCTCCTGAAGGAGGGCTTGATAATACTCCTTGCCATAGGTCTCGGCTGCCACTCCAGGAAGGGAGGCATTGCCATCTGTCGGTGGTGCACACTCCAAGAGATACATCAACAGCATTAAGCTGAAGACCAGGGCAAGACCCACCAGCAACCATCGGGTCTTCGCTTGAAGTATTAGACCCCTCCTGGGCATTCTCACCAACACACAAGATGTCGATCCCAAAGTTCCTCTACAAGTCCTCTGTATGCAGTCGCCTTCCCTCCACCACCCAACAGCATGACATCAGCCTGCAACAAATAACTTCATTCTGATGTCATTCTTTAAGAAGCATACTCTCAACATGTCCATTTAAGCATTTTAACCAATAAGGTTTCAAGAACCAGCAGCCGCACACCTTCATGATTTGAGAACATGCTGGGAAATATCCAAGAGCACAAAAAAGGCAGAAGAAAAATGCAGATTTCCAGTTTCAGAAGCGGATTGTCCGAAGCTACATTCTTTTTAACTCTTAAAATGTGCTTGTGACTTTATACTTTCCCAATGCAATATCTGAAAGGAGACATCTGCAAAGGTTTAGCTTCTATCTGCTTACGGCTTGGAGCTTCTATTTGTTCAGGTGGGTCCTTTCTTCACCAGTGTTCTGTTTAATCCTATCAGACAGCAGAAAGGCCGGGAATCAGCACAGGAGACGGCTGGACCTGGAAGCAAATGTAATAAAGAATCCATGTTAGAACGGACAAGGAACTTACACATCTGTAAAACGTATAATGGAAATTTCCAAATTTCCCAAATGCAGTCAGGCGTGGAGTGGTAAAGTCAGCAGTTGTATGACATAACTGCACACCCAGGAATAGGGGCTGGAAGAGGATAGATACAGACTGTTCATTTTAATCACAGCCCCGCAATGCACTCTTAAATATATAGCTGTTTATCAAACATTAAGAGCACGTTGTGTAAAATGTAACAAATTGGTATTGAATCATAGATTACAACTGCCTAGATACATTTAGAGGATGGTGTATCTCTTTTTAATTTTAAATTGACTGTAAGCTGTATTCGCTCATTTCTTTTAGTTGTCTAAGGAAACGACTCCCTACTAATATTCAGTCATGGAGGGCTGGGGGAAGGGGGCGGGAGAGTTGACTGCCAAGTACGTAAGTACCTCTTACATGCCCCTTGGTCACTGCTATGGATATGCAACTGTATTGGGGTAAGGCAAGTGAGTTCTTCTGAGCATGTCTCATTCTGATGTATTGTCCTTCTATGGTGCTAATGCAAAATCCAATTCAATTTGTTTACAAAAAAAAATTCTTTAGTTAAATTAGGCATATAGTGTCATCTACGCTCACAAGAGTTTAAAATCGAAAACGTTTATTATTAGGGAGAGAAATGCTTATTAAGACCAAAAATACATTGAAAGACCAGCCCTCCCCCAATGAGTTTAAAAAAAGGAAGCTGTTAAAATACCAATGTATATATCCAAGATATTTTTACCTTAGCAAATTGAATAACGTCAATCAGTAAATGCTAAAAAAAAAATCTTCCTCTGTGAGATACATTTAGATAGTTAAATGCCATTACCTAAAAAAGTGTTCAACAAGAGTACAATATAGACCCCAGACTCACTAGTTCTACTTAAACTCAAAAATATGAGCTTTAAAGATCGATAAACAAACTCTTGACTTCAAAGTTAGTCGAAATATGCACAAAAATATGTGCAAATGTGTGAAAATATCCTTTTTTGACAGGGAGAGGGTCTAGGGAATAAAAGTAAGTGGCAGCCAGAAAACAATAAACTACATATATAAAGAAATCGCATTACTTTAAGTTTTATTTGCTTCACCTGGAAATTCAAACACAAATAGAAAATCTTTTGAGTAGTCTACAAAATTTCAATGGTTTGCAGAACATTTTGCACATTATTCAAAATCTAACAGAAACTTAGAAATGAGTAACCCAGAGGGGCGTGGCCTGACGGCGGCTAAAATGGACACGTAGTCCCGAGGCTCGTCCGGGGGTGGGCGAAAAGGCCCTCAAAATCCACTCTTAATCCTGCTACATTTCCTGTCTGGCTGCGGGACCCGATAGCGGACGAGCTCCGGTGCTGGCGGAGCCCGCTCCGGTCTTTCCCTGCCCCCGCGAACTGGTGATTACGGATCCGGCGTGTGGGGCCTTGCTGCGGCCAACAGCCGCGGGGACCGGCAAGTGCGACCCCGGCCTTGCGGGGCCGGCTTGGAGGCGGGTGTGTCGGCGGCGTGTGGCCGCAATTGACGGCGGCCGAGAGGGCTGCGAACCAGAAGTCCCCGATTGGCCCACCGCTGCAGCAGGAGCTGAGCAGCTTAAGTGTTTGTGGCCGCCCTGGCTGTGAAGGGCACGACGCTGAGTGTGGGCCTGGGGGATAACGGAGGTGACTGCTGGCTGGAGACCCCCCCCCCCCCTCGCTGACCTCGCGGGAGGGGGGGGGGGGGGGGGGGACCATCTGAAGCGCCTTCGGTCGGTGTTGACGGCCAGTGGGGGCGACAAGCGGGCCCGGGGCCTACCATTCTCTGGGTGCAGTGTCGACTGGCTGGGAAGACACTATCCTGGTGCGGAGACCTCCTAAAGTAGCGAAGACCCTGCGGCGGAGGCTGGCAATCGGTGAGGCGGGAGGGTTTCTGGAGCCCCCCACGGACGGACGACTGAGGCGGGGAGGACTGCGGGTCTGTAAGAAGAAACACGGCGATTGGTTACCCCTCGAGGGACTGGAGTGGTACAGCAGGTTGGCGACGAGGGTCCGACACGATGGGGCCGGGAGCACGGAGCTGGTAGGAGGTGAGGCGGAGGGCTCGGGTGCTCGGGGTGGTACTCTCGCCGCCTCTGGACTGCAACCCAAAAGAATGCCCAAAACAAAGTCCTCCGAGACTGCCCAGGCCAATACAATCGACAAATATACGGCCGCGATGGGCGGAGGGAGTGCCGCCACCCCTGGGAAGGCAGTGGAGGGGTCGGAACCATCCTTGTCTGCCATCATGCTGGCGAAACAGTCCCTGGGCACAATGCTGGAGTCTAAATTCAATAAGGTGGCCATCGAGCTGGCCCTGCAGCGAGCAGACCTCAACAAGACGTCAGAGAAAACCTCCTGTAACGCCACAGACATTGGGGAGCTCCAACGGGCCATTAAATAGTTGCAGCAGCAGGTCCAACATCTCACTCACCAACACAAGCTCACCACGGCGCGGCTGGGGGACCAGGAAGGGAGGGCCCGGAGGAACAATATTCAGGTGGTGGGTGTCCTGGAAAAAATGGAAGAGCCGAGCATGGACCTGTTCTTGGAGAACCTCATCCTACAACATCTTCAACCGAAGAGACTGTCCAAGTTTTTTGTCATCGAGCGAGAGCACCGGGCCCCAGTCCCCCCGCCTCGCCCAGGCCCCCCCTCCCCCGAGGACTATCATTGCCCGGATCCTAAACTTCAGGGACCGGGACGCCATTCTGCAGGCGGCCCGTCAACATGGGGACCTTCGGCTGGAGAATGCAGTGATCCGGTTCATCCATGATTTCACTCTGAAGGTCCAACAAGGACGTCGCTCCTTTGATGGGGTCAAGAAGGAGCTCCGCGCGCGGGGCCTGAAGTACATGAAGTACATGATGTTCTTCCCGGCCCGCCTCAAGGTCCTGGCTAGAGGTAAATCCTTTTTTTTCACGTCCCTGGTGGACGCCATGGCATGGCTCGAGGAATCAGAGCACCCCTTTTCGAGACCCGCGTGGAGAGGGGGGATGGAGAGATACTGGAGCCCAGTCCCCGGCGTCGTCGCAGGTTTCAGGAGGAGGCGAGCCTCAAGATTGTGGTGTTCCTCGGACACCGGACAGAGTGGGTACCCGCAGTTTGTCGGCCTCGCCGGACCTGGGTTGATTCAGTAGAGCGCGGCCTAACAAGAGACATGTAGCTGGACATCGCAACAGGTGGTGGGACCACTACCTGGGACTGGAAGTTCCTGGGCGACGGCCGGGCTGAGACCTGCCCTGAACCTGTGCTGAGCCTGCGCGCCTTTGCCATGGCGGACATGTGGTAATGTATTGGGGGGGGAACACACGTGGGGTGGGGGCAGCACTACAGACTGTGTTCGCATCTGGACTTGCAGCTATGGAAAGGTGGACTATGTCAATGGACTGGGGCCGGGCAATGCCCCCAGACTGGCTTTTTGGTTGCCACTTTTGCCCCCAAGTTTTTCATTGCCTGGGCGACAGGCGCTCTGCTTTTTGGGGTATGTCGGGCCCGTTTGGGTAGAAGGGGGGGGGGGGGGGGGGGGGGGGGGGAGTTTCAGTGTTTATTTGCAACAGGAAAGTTTAGTTCCAGTACGATTCTTTTAGTTCCAGGGACACAGGTGGTGAGCGGGAGGGTGGAGGACGAGTTGCACTGCTTTACATGTATGATGCATAAGTCAAAGGCACAGACGATTACTGTTTTATCCTGGAATGTTAACGGCTTGCAGAATAAGACTAAACGCACTATGGTTTTGCAGTACCTACATAGGCATGGCCCCGACATTGTCCTACTCCAGGAAACACATCTAATTGGGAACCACTACAAGGCCCTCAATAGATTTGGCTATACGCTGAGGGCACACGTCGGCTTTACCACAGGTTCGAGAGGGGCAGGAATACTAATTAAAAATTCCCTACCACTGGTGATTGGACGACATTGGGTGGACCTCCTAGGGCGCTATGCAGCTATCACTGGACATTTTGAGGGCCGGACCCTTAACATTTGTTTGCTCTATGTTCCCCACGACTACATGGCACTACCCTTCCAGACATTGGGAAACTGCTCCTCGACATGCCGGCGTGCATCCTGCTCCTGGGGGGGGAGACATGAATGAGGTAATGACAGAAGATATGGACAGGTCATCGGGTTCAACGTCCAGGGGGAAGGTGAGCCACCTCAGAGATTTTGTGCAGGCAATGGGTCTGGTGGACATTTGGAGGGCACATAACCCCCACACTCGTCAGTATACACATATGTCTGCGGCGCATGGGTCGATTCTAGATTGGATCACCTGTTCACACAGGTTGGGGGCATGAACTCCTTTCGCGGCAGGAGCCATAAGGCCAGGGGCATTTCGGACCACTCCCCAGTGGAAGTACAGTTCCTGGGCCCTGGGAGGCATTGGAGTGCTCCCCCAAGACTGGACACTTTTATATTCAGGGATCAGGAGTTTCAAACGCAGTTTCGTAAAAGGGTAGATCAGTACTTTACTGACAACGTCGGCTCGGTGCGGTCACACAGCATAGTCTGGGAGGCCTACAAGACAGTAGTGAGGGATTTCGTACAGGCGGAGGCGGGCAAGCGAAGGAAGGAAAAGATAGCGCAGATTGATAGACTAGAATTGCAATATCTGGAATTGGAGAAGGACAGGGAAGAAACTCGGGCACAACAGCAAGAACGGCGTCATAGACTACGACTGCTAGAGAAAGAAATGCAGGATGTGTTGGCGGATCAGGCGCGATCTAGAACGTTAGCGACCCAGTGGCGGGTCTATGACCGAGGGGACAAGGCCAACAAAATGATAGCTTGGCTGGAAAAGAGAGATAGGGAGCGCAACTGGGTACCAGGGATTAGGACACAGGAGGGTCAGCTACAGACCACGAGTGCAGGCTACAGACCACGAGTGCAGGCACAGCGGAAAAGTTCGCTAGTTACTATGAAATGGTCTACAGGTCCCACACGCAGCGGACGGAACCAGAATGTGAGGATTTCCTAGCCCCCCTACAGGTGCCTTCCTTGGAAGAGGCAGAGAGAGATATCCTGGATTCTGACATTACCGTAGTGGAAATAGAACATGCTATGAGTGACTTACAGGTTGGGAAGGCACCAGGGCCTAATGGGTTCCCGGCGGAGGCGTTTCGGTGTGTTGCTAGTAAAATAGCACCCACATGCTGCGTATGTATAATGAGGCCCACCAGGCTGGAAGTTTGACAAAGGACCTGCGCTCGGTGACGATTGTGGTGATCCACAAGGCTGGGAAGCCACAAGACCTATGTAGCTCATACAGATCCATCTCACTCCTTAACTTTGAGACGAAGGTTTTGGGCAAGATCATGGCTACCAGGCTGGGAGCGGTAATACAATCCCTGATACACCCCGACCAGTCGGGCTTCATGCCACATAGGAACACCCGGCTAAACCTACGACACCTCTACGGGGTAATACATATGACATCGGCCAGACCAGACATCCCGGCGGCCCTGCCGTTACTCGACGCCCACATGGCCTTCGACAGTATAGAATGGCACTATTTCAATGTGATCTTGGCCAGGATGGGGTTTGGGGACAAATTCCGAGCACGGGTACGATTGCTATACACCGACCCCCTAGCGAGGGTCAGGGTAAATGGCACGCTGTCTAGAGAGTTCCGACGAGAGAAAGGCACACGGCAGGGCTGCCCGCTCTCTACGACCCTCTTTGCATGGGCCCTGGAACCGTTGGCGACTTGGGTGCGGGCAGACCCACTGGTGTGGGGAATAGATATGGGTGGTGGCTGGGAAGAGCGTATTTCTTTATACACCGATTATGTCCTGCTATATGTTCAGCGTCCTGAGGCTTCCATCCGGAGACTGTTAGAGATTTTAAGTACGTTTGGCACCTTCTCGGGATATCGGATCAATTGGGGTAAATCCCTGGGTCATGTGCTGGCAGGCCCAACGCCGAGTGTGGCGGATGACTGCGCTGGGCTCGTATGGAAAGAGGTTTTTCGGTATCTGGATATCGAAGACTGAGGCGGAATACATGCGCCTGAACGCGACAGCTCAATTGGAGCGTCTACGGGGCGATGTTGTGCATTGGAGGACCCTCCCGCTGTCCCTAATGGGACGTGCGGTCCTATTCAAGATGATGGCCCTCCCTCGCCTACTCTATGCGTTACAGAGCGCACCGTTCATGGTGCCCGAGCAGTTCTTTCAGGCAGTTGAATTGGAACAGCGTGCATTGTTGTGGAGCGGGGGCTGTCCTAGGATAGCTCTCAAGAAGTTACAGAGGGGGTGTATGAGGACGGGCTCACGATCCCAGACGTTCGCCTGTACTACTGGGCGTCCCAGCTTGTCAATATTAATGGTTGGGTGTTTGCACCTGTGGAGGAACCGGCATACAGAGTGGATCGTATGGTCTTCGGAGACGCAACCTACCTGGCGGCTCTCTACCATAGGGGCAGATGCCGTGGGCCCCTCCCGCCTTAGACAAATGCAGTGGTGGAGGTGTGGAGGAAGGCAACGAAACTGCTGGGATGGGGAGCGAAATTGACTGCCCAGACCCCCTTATGGGCCGGGAACTTTCTCCCTGCAGTGGCCAAACTGCAGGGCCTTCGAGCTTGGAACCTTATCGGCATTGACAGACTAGGGGACATTTGGAAGAGGGGAGACATGGTAGAATTTGCAGCCCTACAGACGGAATTTCAGATGGGAACTGGAGAGTTCCTGCACTACCAGCAGCTTAGACATGTCATCCGGGGACATTTACAGCCGGGGAACAATTACCGGAATATGCCCCGCTTGAAGACCGGCTGCTAATGGATCCGATGATAGATAATGCAATCTCCCTCACGTATAAAAAGCTGATCAATAATTTGAATGACCCCCTTGGCCCTCTGAGGGAAAAGTGGGAGACGGACATAGGGCTACTGGAAGACGACGACTGGAGTGAAGCATTGCAGGGCCCACGGGAGGTGGCGATTCGAGCTCGGTTCAGGCTGGTCCAGCTTCGCATATTACACCGCTCCTACACTCCTCGCACGACAACACCGGATAGGCTATGTGGATTCGAGGTTTTGCCTCAGAGGGTGCGGGGAAGAGGGCACGTTTTTCCACATTCTGTGGGATTGCACCAAGATCAGGGCTTATTGGTCCAGGCTGTCTGACATCATGGCGGAGGTAGTGGGGGCAGACGTTCCACTTGAGGCTCGATGGCATGTCCTGGGGGTTACGAGCGACATCACATGGCCGAAGAGCGAAAAGATTTGGTTAGCACTAGCAAGTATGGTCACCAAACGGAATATAACAAGGCTCTGGGGGAGTGAGGCGGTGCCTGCAGTGGAAGAGTGGGAAAGGGACCTCAATTGGTGCCAAAGGGCGGAGAGGGTTATTTATAAGAGTAGGGGATGCCCCAAAAAATGGGAGAGTGTGTGGGGGCCTTGGAGGCGGTACAGAGGAGAGACGGGAGGCACCAAGGCAGACTCTGAGTCCGATTAAAAGCTGGAGAAGGCCCTGAGTCCCGCTCCCTTCTTGAGGGGGATGAGGTTGGATGGGTGGCGCGGGAGGGAGCAGGTTGGGTTTGGGAGGGGGGATACTTCAAAGCGTAGTAGTCCTTTCGTAGAAAACTCACCGGTGTGGGCCCCAGACATTCCTGTTCAGGGCTGGGAGGGATACGAGGGGTTTGGCTTTTTCCTGCTGGCCGAGATGGTGACACACAATGTCTATGATGAGGTCTTTTATGTATCAATGTATTAACACTGCCGTCCACTATGTGATCTTACTGGAGCATGTTTTGCAATGAATAGATTTTTTTTTTAAAGAAATGAGTAACCCAGATTCAGACTATCCTTATTAAATAGATGGGCAGGTAGGGTACCATAAAACACGTCAGAATAACAATTCAAACACGTCACGTGAAGGTGGTGCACTTTTTGAATTTCTGATGCAAATGTTCCCTCAGTTCTCAAAACAGGCAGCTACAATTTTCTTCACACTTTATTTGTTGGAAGGATGAAGAATTCAAAAGCACCGAGCCACTTCACAGGTGCACTGTTCGCAGATTCCGGAAGTACGGAAGGCAGAGTTCGGTCCAGGCAGTTTATGGGGGTTGCTGATCCTGCATGGCAATGACTGTGTGAAATGAACCTTAATATAGCTTTACCAACCTGCATCGCACAGTGAAAACATGCACAAGAGAGCAAACCGGGAATCCCGCTGTGCCTACAGTAGCATGACTTAAAGGTGCATTCATATAAGGCAGTCTAATGTGATGTCACTTCCTCATCCTGCCATTACTCGCCCACTAGTACACAGCCACACACCGTATATATATATATATATATATATATATATATATATATATATATATATATATATATATATGCAAATCCAGCCCATCTCCGAAGTGCTTGCCGCACAGAAAGGCACGCAGACAACAGAATTAGCACTCCAAGGCGAGGTATATTTCCAACCGCAATTTATTTGTGCAACATGTGGATAAAAGCTGCCATCAGACGCGTTTCGGGCACGTCCGTGCCCTTGCTCACTGACAATCGACAGACGGCATTTGCATACATTTAAAATCACAACAGCTGCACATTTTCGCGCCAAGGCACAGTAACCAAAGACAGAGTAGAAAGACTACCAAAATGCATGTACTATTTTAGAACTGGGACTGCGGGCGCCATTTTATAACGTTACTAATATTGTAAAAATGCAAAAGGTATAACAAATAAACCTCATATCTACTTAAAACTATGTCCACTAAGTAATGTGTACCATGTTTTTATCTGCACCAATGCCTATGCATATATTTGATATTGTAAAGTGACCATGTGAACCATGTTTTTATCCCGCACAAATGCGTAAACTATATATATATATATATATATATATATATATATATTTGAGAGGCTGGCAGAGCTATAATTTGGAACGGGGCTTCTTTGTACAAATTACATGGTAGAGTGAAAACCTGCCCTGATGCCAGTAAACGTTGCATACTGTATATTTTTGTGGCCTTGTTGTGTTTGTTATGGCCTTTTTTGTTTTACCCAACTACTACGTTGGCCACTTCTGCAGCCTTGTGATAAGCTTCCACTTGCTTCGGCCATGCTCATAAGAGACCTAAATGGCGCCTTTGTGCTGAGAAAGAAGCGTTTCCCGAAGATTCGTTGACCGAGAGGTCAGAGATTCCCATGAGATGTGGTTTTGTGGAGGTGGGGCTGTGTTACAGAATACTGTTCTTCCTGCAACAAATAACTTGTACACTGTGTACAAGCCAACATGTAAATTAGATTTTTTTATATACTAAGTCAACTATGAAAAGCGTTCAAGCAGATCTGTGCTACAATCAATGCAATTCCTTCTTTAGCTTCTTCGCATGGTTTAAGTATGTGTTTCATTATGCTGTTGTCACTAAAAGGCTTTGTGTTAACAACATGAGACATATTTCCATACAATGAATTTAAATTGGAATGATTTACATAGTCTGGGGCTGAAAATCGTAAATGGATTCATTCCTTAGGGACCCAAGTTGGACATCTGTGCAGTACACACTGAAAATCCTGGGAGACACTGGAGCATCCTGCGTGACGCTACGAGGAGCATTAGCGAGCCCAAAAATAAAACCCATCAACCACATTTCAATCTGACTTGCTGACCGTAGGTTCTGGGGAAACAAGCACTTGCAAACCCAACAGGTCTTGCCTTTAGGACTTATTGGCTTTGCCAATGGTTTTAGCCATGCTGCACAGCATCCCCGATGCTATCCAGAATTGCTCCGAAAGAAAAAATAGCCTGCCATATTCAACCAAGCATGCATGCGCCTACAATGACACAAGCATCTTCTTATTTTCCTTTTGCTTACCGATCCGAGTTCAATCTGTAAACAAACAGAAAAGAGTCATGCAAACGGGTGCAGGGAAGCAACTGGCGCAAGTAACACGAAGAGCACAGAATTCCAACGGGTGGACTTATGATGCAATCCTGAGGTGGACAAGCCACTAAAAGATTGAACCAGAGCCTGGCTCCAGCTCAGCACGAGGTCCATCTGGACCCTCGAGTCAAAAATGAGCCAAGCTTTCATGTGGCTTCTGTCTGCCACCCACGTCCTATCCTCAAGCGCCAATAATTAAAGTCAAAACAATAATGTTTGCTGTAAAACATGAGTGGGAAAAATATCAATCTGGTGGAACAATTGCAACTGGAAAACTGGAAATAATGCTGGCTTCCCTGCTTGACCAAACTCTGTGATGCTAGGCAATTATGTTATTTCACAGAGCGTCCTTTTTATTTTGATATGAGAGCACCTTTAAATACGTCACTTTAGGAAAGACGCTGTACAAAAAACTTTTACAATTCATTAGAATATAATGTATCTTCATGTGTCATTAGAATCTAGGCCACGAGTAGGAAGGGGGAGAGGACAAGACAACTGACTTACCTCTAATTTCACTAATGGCGTGGTTGTGTAGAGCAGGGAGGGGGCAAAGAATGAATCTAAATTAATGTTTAAAAACTACCACTTTGAATACATACCTCAATGCAGTGATATCATCTGATGTACAAAGGTGAAACACGCCTGCCTGTTAAAAAAAAAAATACACTTTTGACTGTTGAAAAGAATGTAAAAATTTCAAAGCGGACCATTGGCTGGACTCTCCATTAGTTTTGTTTGCTTGTCCGCCTCTGATGGAATCAAGAGCAACGACTAAGGCAGGCACAATGCATCCCACACCCATTTACCAAAGATACCAATCGCAAATCTGTACAGAGAATTGGGGGGGGGCAATACTTTTCAATAGCATTTATTAACATCTATTCAGACTACAACAGGAAAAAGACAGCTGTATATGAGAAGTCATTCTTTGCATTAGCCACTCGGGAAAGAAGTACTATTCTGGCCGTTTATCTTCTTGAGGCGGTTCACCGTGCTTAGATTTGTACTCTTTGAATTCTTCCTATAAAGCTTCATACTTTTGTTTAAGTTCAGCTAACTCTAGACGAAGTGTCTCAACATCTGCCGTTTCTGGACCAGCCACACACAAATGTTTCAGAAAGTCCAATGCATTGTTTGGTTTCTCTGGTTCTTCATAAAGGGCCACCAACACTTTTGTTAGCGTATCGAGTACTCCAGCTTTTTCGAGATATCTCCTAAATTGCTCCCTCTTGGAGTCAGCACCTTTATAGTGCGCCATACCACCCCCTAAGCTGCCAGCCGCCACCTGGGCTACTACCGCTTCCACCACCGCGCTCGTATGTACGGCGTTTGTTGCCATTCGTCGCCTCAGCTACCGCTTTGCCAGCGTCGCGCACTATTTTTAAGTCAGAGGGAAATGTGCGACATTAAGGCCAAAATAGGTAGGTAGTACAGGGTCGGATTGGTAAAGCAGGCCCTCGGGCAATGGCCGAGGGGCCGGTATTAAAGTTCCAGCTGTGGGCTGCTTTTTTAGCAGCCTGAGTGCCGCTTGGGCTGTGTCTGGTGTGTTCAGATGTCCCCAGCGGCCCAGTGGGGCCGTAAGTGGCCTTTCTGGAGGTAGATGGGCGTCCATTACCTCCCTTCTATCAGCCGGCAGAGGTGTCACTCCTTTTCTCTACCTGGGCCGCACAATTAATATGTGCATACTGAGCGGGGGCCTAAGCAGAAGGGCCTCACTTGTTTTCAGGTGTTTATAAAACTTTGCTGAAGCAGTGTTTTGAGGAAAAGCAATATGCAAATGTGGGCCACTTTTTTTTTAGCGTGGCCGGATAGATTTCTAATCTTAATCCAATCCTGTTAGTCTAGATCACAGTGCTCGGTTTAGGGACTATTGTTGCTGTGGCTAAGACTGTGGAAGTTGCCAAGTGCTTTGAATGCAGAACACTAGGCTACTGGGAGCCATTGTAATGGCTGGAGCACAGGTCTGATGCATTTCAATGGGAAGAGAGGAGGAAGCTGCCTTGGTACCGTAGTCTGGATCGTGGGCAGTTTATAAAGTAAGGAGAGAGGTACCCCTAGATACAAACCATTTGCATAGTCCTTACACAAGGGTGATAGAGACTTTTAGTATTTGGGGGATATTCCAGAGAAGGACTATTCATTCAGTACCATTGGGTAGCTAGGATTTTCATTGCCTGTCGTCAACAACCCTTGCTGTATTCTAGGGCAGTGCTAATGAGGCTCTGGGCACTTAAAACTATCCTCACCAGGACCAGTGAAGAGTTTCAGCGAAGCCAGAGGTTCTGTTGGAGCTGGCAAAGACTTTGATATGAATGAAAGGTTAATGGTGGGCTTTTGTCAGCATGATGTGGAGGTCACCTGTAAAAAAATCTCCATTGTCCAGCTCCTTTTACATTTTGTCAAGAGTTCCTATTTTATTTGAAAACACACTCCCAGCCCTGCACAACAGTCCTCCCTGTCACGCAAGGCAATCACAGGTGACTGCGTCAATCTACATAAATGTGGATCTGCCTGTCAGTGTGCTATAATAAGAGCCATGATCTAACCTTTAAATGCTAAGTTGGTATGTAAAATGGGTGGATATTTCAGTATAGGCACGGCCCAAGTAAGCATAGCAACACTTGCTTTCCAATGCCCAGACTACAACATATTTTTACGAGGTAGCACAAGAATACCACTACAACCAAACAAAAATGTGAGTGACATAATTTACAAAAAACAAACTACTTAATAAACCCTTTTTACTCTAATGCATGCGCGGCTGGACAGGGGAGTGCTAGGAAAGCAGGGATTTGAGATGCCAGACATCACCCTTTAGGACACATATGCAAGGGTGACATCGTCTGCTGTGGCTTGAGGGATGTCATCCTGTGTGGACAGGCTTGCCAGAAACATCGCTTCTTCCAAACAGGAGGCACTTAAATGATAATAATTGAAGGTTTGCAACGCAGTTTCGTTTTTTAGGTATCGCCTAGGCAGCGCTTGCGCGGTCTCTTCGAGAAAAGCTGTATTCAGGATATAGGCATAAAGATCCGCCTACTTTCCACCCATCTTTTTTATGGGTTCCTGTCCCTGTCCTTGTCAAATGGTGGCTTTTCATTGGTCATTAGGCTTAGTAGTCCATCCATAGTACCGCCTTGTCTCTTCTTGTAACCTCCCATGAAGACACCCTGTTACATGTGTTGTTATGCCCTAGGTTTTAATTACAGCCTCAAGGCACGATTTTAGTGAAGGCCTTCAGACAGGACACTCACTTGGTCCTAAACTAGGTTGGCAGTGGTTACTTCACTAGCTAGCATATCTCACATTTATATTAGACCTTCTATAAATTTCCCTTCATCAGCTCAACATAGAGTACAACCTAATCTGGAATTAATATAATAATTATTTTGTCACATTTCAAAGCTACTAATTGTATATATGGACATAGCTATTTGAATGTACTCGTGGTACGGTCTTGCATGCAATGCATTACGGGTTGGGTGGATTTACGTATCTTCTGCAAGGTGCAGTACCATATGTGACCAAAAGTTTATGATGCTCACTAGGTACCTCTAGGAGCAGCTTACGGTTCTGCATCTAGACAAGCAGTGCTGGTGCTTTGCTCACTAGGAACCTCTAGGAGGAGCTTGCGCTACTGCACCTAGACAAGCAGTGCTGGTGCCTTGCTCACTAGGGACCTCTAGGAGCAGCTTGCGGTACTGCACCTAGACATGCAGTGCTGGTGCATTACTCACTAGGTAACTCTAGGAACAGCTTGCGGTACTGCACTGAGACATACAATGCTGGTTCCTGGCTCACTACGCAAGCATTTACAATGCACTAGGTCTCGCATTACTGAAAGTATAAGCTATTGGCATTGCATTATTATTTGCAACGCCAATACCTCAAACTATCAGTATTGTGAGACTTATTGCATTGCAAATGCTTGTTTTTTACTTTTGAATTCCCCTTTAAATATGGGTCAGAAGACACATGCGTTCTCAGGCTAAGGGGTCATTACATTTACAGAAAAGAGACGTCAAA
The DNA here is from genome assembly GCF_964263255.1 of Lissotriton vulgaris. NCBI lineage: Eukaryota > Metazoa > Chordata > Amphibia > Caudata > Salamandridae > Lissotriton > Lissotriton vulgaris. The sequence goes on from NW_028253159.1 coordinate 130,899, forward strand.
TTACAGGACACAATTCACCTTGGAAATGCATTAACTAATAGAAGGAATGCGTTTTCAGGAGAGATCACTCTAGACTAGAGTACAAGTAGTAGAACATTTGAGGATTCCAAATGGGGCAGTCTCTTGTTAAGGGCGGATGGCTGCACAGATTCAAGCAGCCTGTCAGCAGCTGTGATGACCACATTCAGTAAAACAAACTGTTGGTTATCCCATTACATAGTTAACTTCTAATAGAGTACCATCGAAACTGCACAGGAAATACAAGTCGTCCTCGGATGGTAAACATTGTATGGCTTAAATGGAAAACACTAAGAAGATTCTTTCATATCCTCTCAAAGGCAAGTACAAAAACACCAAGGCTCCATTCTTGCCCCGATGACATTTCATCTCTCCATGGAGACTCTTGGGGACCTCCTCATGCAATGTCCCCCTATACCAATATGCTGATGCGTGCGCCTTTGACAACTGACACCCTGGAACTGAACATTTTTATTTCTCGTTAAAAGAAGGATGGAACAACAAATTGCAAAGTGGCTGAACTTTGTGACCCTCACTAGGTTTTACCTCAACCCCATCAATAAGACAAAGTCCTAGAGCTAGTAAATCGACTAGCGTCCCACCTTTAAAGAGCACACCTAAACTATGGCATTTGTTGACTAATGCCAAAATGGGGCAACTGACGCACCACCGTCCCCAAACTAATTATAAACGTTCATTGTCCTATGACCAAGACGTTGCGCATTGCTTATGTACACATCTGTCCATACATCATGTAGTCTTAAAATATGTGATGTGACCTTCTACAAAGTTAATGTCCGAGCTACATGAATACTCTCGAATAATATAAAAACTGTTCTTGAATATGACTTTATGAAGAAAACTTAACTCAAATGTCATTAAAAAAAAAAAAAACTTTAATATCAAGCATATAACATTGCAGACAGCCCCACCTTTGGGTGCTTCTTAATTTTGAGACGCATAAGAAATGATAATGGGCATTTACTTCTTTTCCATCTAGATATCAATTCTGCTGAATGACAGTCAAACAGAAGCTGCAATTTTGCTTCTTTTTAACGCAAACTGATGCTTTTTGTAACAACTAACGTTTGCGACATACCGAGAGAGTTGAACTGTAAAGGTCAAAATAAAAGAACAGTTATACATTAAAACTAGGGATTAGTATTTTAGCTCTAATTTGGGTAACCTCTGGACTTGCTAAATCTTGAAATACATCTTCAAGCATGTGCCCCTCTCTACATTTCGAACTCCAAATAGTACAAGCGTTATATTCCGTTTAGCCCCGATAACGCTTTGCATGCATGGATAGTAAAACAGACACTGCTTCTAAAAACGGGTGATGAAAACGGCAAGCTGTGGCTGTGGAGAGTGCTGCAGCAAGGCAGTTGAGAACACAGGAAAAGACAACACATAATTAAAGAAAAGGTAAAACATGTAAAAAGTAGGTAAAACGCCTGGCAAAGGTAAAAAATAGTATTCACTTAAAACTATGGAAACAGTCAAATAAGAAAAATATAAAAACTATTAAAAGAAAGCAACACGACAAGGGGTCAAGAGCGACAAGCAGATACACCCTTTCCCATCACCCAACCACTATGCCCTTTCCCACCACCCAACCCCTCCCACTCACGGTCTGCAGAATGAGCACCCCACGCCCTCTTGGATTTCTGCACTCTCCCATTTCTTCATACAAGAAGAAGCCATGTAGGGTCTGAAGTCGTAACGAAGTTTTTGTAGCACAAACTATCAAATGTGTCCAAACTAGGTAATGGCGAGCCAGTTCCACTGGTTTGTATAGGAATTCATCATATTTCTTAAGGGCTTGCTGGGTGGCGAGAGACAGCATTAATGACTGCGCTTCATACCATGCACTAAGTCGTGAAGCACTCCGATATGTATTTGATCTCAGAGTGGCCTTCCGAATACATGGTTAAAAGGATGTCATTTGTAGGTTGGCCTACATGAGACATCCTGGGTGAGGTGGGAGCAGTGTGAACTATGAGGCAGAAGCATGGTGCTCTTAATGTTGCTACGGACTATCTTGAAGTGTAACGAAGAGAATGAGAAGAGACGTGGTCGTACATTCAGGAACTTACTAATTTAAAGGTGGACAGTATAAAATAAAGATCCTTCTATTTATGTGATCAGATGGTCCCCCCATGGTACGTGGAGTCAATTCAGTTGTATTAATAGACAAAACCATTGGAGTTAGCTAAACCACAAAGGCAGTGCTATATTTAATCACACAGATGTGACAGTGGCTTCACAGTGTTTCTACTACGCTGATCCTCTTAGAAATGCAACATAGATTAAGCCAAACAATTCGCTCTGGAAGACTGAAGACCATAGGTAGGGTCAATAGAGCCAGGTCAAGGACAAGGTCAGATGGTGGGTTCAGAGCAGCCAGACTACGACAGGTGACCCACTATTGCCTGATATTCATGGTGGCCGAAGTCATTGCAAATATACATGTGTTCAATGTTGAACACAGAAACTGATCATCATGCATGAAAGTGATTACTCTGAAGGCTGAAAACACTTGTCTCGTCCGGGTCTCTTCCTTCAGTGAAACCAAAACAAGCATTTGCAATGAAATATGTCTCACATTTATGAGAGTTAGAGCTATTGGCAATGCAATAGTTTAAACTCTCGCAAATGCGAGACCTATTGCAAAGGAAATATTTGTTTACTATTGCTGATGCGGGATGTTCACATTCAAGGAGGCCAGCCGTGTCTAAACAAAGGGGCATGAACGACATTATAGTGAAACCGTGGCATGGGGAGCTTTGACAAAAAAAACATCTGTTTGTCAAGTTCACAGATTTTGTTTTGTAAAAGCGCTCATACCTTACTTTCACTTTAATAGCGGCAGCGCACCTTTCTTTAGCCGCGGCTTGTCTAAAGAAAGGGGTGTGGCCTCCATGAATATGAAAGGACACATGGGCGCTAGTAAACAAACAAAGAAAAAAACAACAACAAGTAAGTGTGGCCGCTATACTTAAAGCGGACCGAGCTGCTAAAAAAAGAAAAAAAGAAACGCGGCCGCTATAGTTAAAGCAGGCCGCTATTAGTAAATAAGATAAAAGCGGGTGGCGTGCTGCGACGTAGTGGGTGGAAAAGAGGAATAGAGGCAAATCAGTAAACAACATAGTGCTCACAGTCAAGCTAAAGCAAACCGTGTAACAAGACAAGTAAATGGTCCAGTCATTATGGAAGGTAACAAATGCAGACAAGACGTACCAAGGAGGGAATAAGAAGCCTAATAACGACTCGGAAGCCTGCGTTTACGAAGGACAATGACACAAGCCAATTAAAAATGTGGGTGGGGCTTCAAAGCCACTCTCGAATACTGCATCCCTTGAAGCAGCGCGTGCGCTGCCCAGCCTCGACTTAAACATGTAATGAAATACCTGGAATAAACTTCTTTCCATAAGCTATATACTCGAATATAAAAAATTACCACTGTGCATTCACATCTAAAACGGTCTGCGTGAAACATCGATGCTTTTTTTCATAAGTCTACTCAAAAACGTGCATTGGAATTTTACTATTGAATTAATAGCACATCCATGGAAAAACTGACCCAGTCTTGGAAATCTTTCAGTTGGATTCAAGAATCACTGTTTTGACATTTTTTAGAGGGCTGCCACGAAATTCTAGGCTGCTTGTGGGATGCACAGCTTAGTAAAAAAAAAAAAAAAAAGATTTGGCAAAGTGAATGGGTTTTACCTATGCGAGGTCTAGTGGTTTGGCCATTTCTTTTAAAATGTTGAACAGCAGCGCGGGCTGCTGTGCTACACAGTTGAAAGTTAAAAAAAATGTAAAAAAAGATACAATATGGCCAGACCAGATCATAGTTTTTTTCTTATTTAAGCTACACACATACAAACAAGTTAAAATTGCTAATTTTCCTATACTTAATAAGCAGTTTATACTCTTGTACAAATGGCCATGGAGTGTCAAACTGTAGCTAGCTGGAACACTGAGCATGGAGAGGCCGTGGCGTTATGGTCAGAGTTGCTGACTTTGGAGCTCTGGGACAAGGTTCGAGCCTCAGCCCAGCTCAACATCCTGTGATTCTGGGTAAATCAATTAACCTCCTTGAGCCTGAAAAATGGATTTGTCCTTGTGCAATGTAACTGGCACTCATGTAAAGCACGCCAAGTCCTTTCAGTGAAATTCGCACTATATAAAAAACAAGCAATGATGGAGATAGGCAGGAAGAAACTAGCAACAGGGTGGGGAGGGGCATGCAGTGACGGAAGCTAGGTGGTGGGAGGGACAGGCCAGCAACGAACGGGGAAAGGGTATGTGGGAAAGGGGCATGCAATGACGGAAGTAAGGTGGTGGTAGGGACAGACACAAACAAACAGAATGACTTCCGCATACAGACACGGACGCCACAGATGGCGGAGATACTGGTTCTGCCTGAACAATGACATGAAACTAGTGTTCTTTTGTCTACTGGTACTTACCAGTATATTAGTCGCAAATTATTGTCGGTGTTTTTTCTACATATTTCCCAGCAGCCAGGACGGAAGTACAACCGGCGGAGAGCACAGTCATAATTAAAGTGCATAACGTTGCAAAGTTGGCCCGATTGGAGCCCTGATGAAGTCTTGGGCAGATTGCCCTGACGAAACACGTGTTAGCTGGGCGTTGTGATTAAAGAAAACGTGAGGAAAAACATCAATCAAGACTACATGTGCAACGATTCACTGTTTACTTTGGTTCCATGTGTAAAGAATAACGATATTTAGGTTATACTAAGACGACGTGTGCACAGATCCCCTTTTTTATCAGTTTTTTGTGGATTTAGGTCCCTACTGGAGGTGTTGGGTTTCTCCTCTCTTCCGTAGCACCGTCACATAAGGTAGAAGAAATAATACACGTGACACACTGCGGGCGCCACTCTTGATTGACCACCCAAAAACAAGCCCCTTCCTTTGTTTACAAATACACAGAATGAAAATGCTCGAAAGTAAAAATTAAATAAAGTAAGTTACAAGTGGAAGGACACTGGCAGTCGGAAGTAGTACTTGGTCCAAGCTCCATAGGAAGGACAAAGATGTAAAGCTGAGTGGGAAACTGGAGGCAGGAGGAGGCACTGACCAACAGGAAGAAAGGAAACTAGAGTGGTGTGGGAGCCAACCAATTGTAAGTAAAGGTAATGTGCGTGCTAAGCCGCTTTTAAGATTTGTTTTGTTACGAGAGATTTTGCAAGCACTGCGCAAGCAACATGCAGGCAAAACCTAAAAGGAACCTAAGGCGGCGACAAGGACATTTCTCACTGCAGACTAAGTCTTTCCTGAGCAGTTTTGTCACACATAGCAGAAACCATATAGCAAGTGCATAAATGTCATACACCAAAAATATCAAAGCCTTATTCACCTGCAGGGAAGTCTCACCTGGCAGATGCCTGTAGATACATCCGTGTGAGAACAACAGGAGTAAACCCATAAACCACGTTGGGATGGGTGTGGAGTTTAGAAAGTAACAGTTCCCAACAGGTAACAATATTTAGACAATTAATAAATGTATGCAGTCAGCATTACATGAACAAGAAACAAGGAGGCTCATATGATTTAAAGGGTTGTTATTCACCATTTCGGGAAAAGATGTATCACATGAAATTACAGTATGTTGTTGCACTGTGCAGAGAGAATCATGTGACAACCGAGTGCACTTGGTGATAAGGTGATATATAGAATGAGTGACAAGTGGAGAAAACAAGTGCTGGGTATGTACACCGTGAGTGGCGCAAAAGTGACAAAAAATTATACAGAATTGGCTCTACAGGATTAAGTTATAATCACTTACAACATGGTACAGATAATTTTTCAAGAGCCAACAACGTTAATTGCGCCATAAAATTGCGCTGCGATGTTGACGGCGTTTCGATCCCTGTAAGTCGGGATCGTCATCAGGACAGGGTTGTCAATTTCAAACAGTGTGCTGGTTAGCAATATAGGAGGATTCTAACACTGGCAAGGGCAGCAGCATCATCGTCTGCAAGGGGTCCTGTAGCCGGAGGAAACTGCGGCTGGGCGGCGTCTAATTGAATCTAGACGGCAGGCGGTGTTGGGAATCCAAACGTCCGGGAGGCTCGCAAGTAGTCTACTGTGAGGAAATTATACCTCAAATGCAACGACTGGAATGGGACAAAGAGTCACGGCCATAGGAGACAGGTGGAAAACGGGCTTGGAAGTACAGACACAAGAACGCAGAACAAATTAATTCAATAATATCAACAGAAACCAGGCAAGAAGAGAACCAATCTGTCTTAACTATATAAAGACAGGGAAATCAAGTAACCAGGGCAAGATATGGTCTATTAGTACCTAGATCACAAACAACAGAATTCAGAAAAGAAACTGAAGAGGCAGAAGAGTTGCAATGTTAAGACTCAGGCAAGCACCCACTTAAGGGATTTGGAAGAACACAAGATTCATTCGAGTACAAAACAAAACTGCCAACACTGGCTCGTTCAGCTCCCTGCAGGCTATCCTGCCAGAAAATCCTACAAAACAATTATAATTCACACAGGTTTGTTGAAAGATTGGCAGACTCATCCCACATCAGGAAACCCAACCGTAGGGAATAATCCTCTGAAGCAGCTACTTCATTCACATTCAATCAATCAATCAATCAAAGCATTTATATAGCGCGCTACTCACCCGGAGGGTCTCAAGGCGCTAGGGGAGGGGGTCCGCTACTGCTCGAACAGCCAGGTCTTGAGCTGCTTCCTGAAGGCGAGGTTGTCCTGGGTCAGGCGGAGGTGGGCCGGGAGGGAGTTCCAAGTCTTGGCGGCGAGGTAGGAGAAGGACCTTCCTCCTGTGGTGGCTCTTCGGATGCGGGGGACGGCGGGGAGGGCGTGTCCGGTCGATCGGAGCTGGCGTTTGGGAGCGTAGGAATTGAGGCGGCTGTTGAGGTATCCTGGGCCTTGGTTGTGTAGGGCTTTGTGTGCGTGGGTGAGGAGACGGAAGGTGATTCTCTTGTTGACCGGGAGCCAGTGCAGGTCTCTCAGGTGTCCGGAGATGTGGTTGCGGCGGGGGATGTCCAGGATGAGTCGTGCTGAGGCGTTCTGGATCCGCTGGAGTCTCTTCTGGAGTTTGGCGGTGGTTCCGGCGTAGAGGGAGTTGCCGTAGTCCAGACGGCTGGTGACGAGGGCCTGGGTGACCGTCTTCCTGGTCTCGGTGGGGATCCACCGGAAGATCTTCTGTAGCATGCGCAGGATGTTGAAGCACAACGAGGAGACAGCGTTGACTTGTCTGGTCATGGAGAGGGAGGAGTCAAGGATGAAGCCCAGGTTGCGTGCGTGGTCTGATGGTTTGGGTGCGCTGCCTAAGGCGGGGGGCCACCAGGAGTCGTCCCATGCGGAGGGTGAAGATCCCAGGATGAGGACTTCCGTCTTGTCCGAGTTCAGTTTCAGGCGGCTGTTCTTCATCCATTCACGCTAGCCTCAGGCCTCAGGCCAAGAGATTGCTGGACGCCTCCTTCACACGGAGATCCACTGACAGGCAAACTCACAACTGCAGGCATCAGTCTACTTTTGTGACCCTTAAGAGCCACGAAGCATGGGAGCTAGCGGTTCTCTTGGCCACAAAAAAAAAATTAAAAAAAGCAAGAGGCCCAGTGGATAAGTACAGTCACACAGAAGGCTGACCCAAGACAACCACCCTTCTGTGAAGTGGAGGTCTTCAACAATTTAAGCCATGCCTCCCTTGCGCCCCGCCTTGTGGTAAATAATTCAGTTGGCCCTCTCCCACACACCAGACATAGTTACATACAATGTGAGCTAGGGGAAATAAGGTAAAGGGCTAAGCAATGTGAACAGACTGCTACTCGATCGCACTTTTTAGTTTATCACAATAAAAACATGTTATTTAAAACATCCCAAGTGTGGCAAATGTTTAAGGTGACAATGGAAGGGGGTATTTTGAAAGGAAAAGAAGAAAAAAAAGTTGTAAATCATATTCCATGTTGATTCGTGCGCCAAAAAGCTGAGGTTCACTTTTAATGTTCTCTCATTACATACACTAAAATGTTCCGTTTTATCTTTTAAAACACTTCTGACATGTAAATTGGCAAAATGACCTTCCTTTTCAGAGATACTTCTGAAGGGCACTGAGAAAGTTTCAATTCTTCTGGCCCCTAGACACAACTTTAAGTCCCTCAAAGAATAGTAATGTAGCTATTGCGCCTTGTATTGTACTGTGAATTTATATACATTGCTTATTACCCTGAAGAGGCGTTGAAGCCTTGGCAGACTGGTAGCACGCTACTCCATGAAGCCTCAAATTAGTTTTTCATGCTATTTGTAAGTATTTCAGTTTGCCCTATATTAAGTTACACTATTAGAGAATGCCTGACTAATTATTGCATGGTGTTTATGGTCTAAATGAAGTTATTCATGCTGGGTCATTTAAACTAGAGCGAGGATTCAGTAAGGTTTAGCTAGTAAAGTTGATAAATATGGACAGAGGAGTTATGGACAGGCACAGATTCAGATTAAAAGGTGTAGGAATAGGTATTTTCTAATTCATATGGATTGGTCATTATTTCGTTTGTGACTTCATGCGGCCAGCACAAGTACTACAGGAATTAGCAGAACGAGGAGAAATGGACAGAGTCGAGTTAGTTCAATTTGGTATTTATTTTTAATTCTTAGAGATGAATTCATTTACTAATCGTTGTCGGAGTTTCCATGGTACTGTACTTTGCATTGCTATTTTTTTTGTCTGAGAGCTGTCCATAGGAGCAACTATAGAAGCTAGTTATGAGTTTTACCCGGGAGCAAATATCCCTCAGCAGGTAGCTATGGTCTATGTCCAGAAGCAAATACTCCCCGGCAGACTGCGCCCAAGAGCAGCTAATATGCACCAGGCAGCTATTTGACGCACAAAGCAGCAACTATTTCCTAGAATATCCTCAGTGGTGGATGAAAGGAGAACCGGGCTCTTTCCAGGAATAAACAGGCAATGCCCTTAAACAGTCATCCTTCACCTGGATGCCGCTGCTGTACACGCCTAGGTTCCAGATTAAATAGGGGCACACAATTAGCAATCACATGGCCAGGATCCAATCGGAGCCCTGCATGTTATAGACTGGTCGACTAATCTAGTACCAAAGTTCAGCTCTAATGCACAGTTGGTCAAGTGGATCCCCCTATTGTCTATGAACATCTAACTGACTTACGGGGGACAATGGAAAAAGCAGGGAGTTGTACAGAAGGTATTTCAAATTATAACAAAGTTTTTGTTGGTGTTTTTTTTAAACTACTTTTATTCTGCCTCAGTGCAGTCAACTTATTTTTTTGGGTGAAAAAGGAGTTTGAGGCAGAGGCCGGCAGGAAACCGAGGATAGAGAGAAAGTGAGAACGGAGAGACATTGTGCATGGAGAGAAAAAGGAAAAAGAGGAGACGGAAATGGAGTTAAAGGAAACAAAGGAAGAAATGGCGAGAAAGCAAAGAAAAATGTGAAAGCAGCGTACGTGAGAAAGAGGCGAGGGCTGAGATAAAAACAAAATGAGGGAAATGGATGTGATGAAGAGGAGGAGAGAGAAAAGGTAGGAGATAGCAGAAAGAAAGGGAGAACATAACAGCATTACAGAGTAGTGTCTGGTGCTTGCCTAGATTGCCACTGGGTGGGGATCAAGGAAGAATCAAAAGCACAATGACGATTCCAATATAAAACCACAACATCAAGGCTTTCAAAAACAGTTATACATAGCAACTGTCTTTTAGGTTAATGCGCTAATAACATGAATAAATAAACTTCTGAACTGCATGCACTCAAGCCCGTTTTTGAGGAACAAAACTTATCAGCTGACCCTGGTATAAGAGGAAACAGCCATCCTTAAGGAAGCCCAGCCAGGAAAGAAAGGCCAGGTGCTGTGCCCTATGCAGGTAGTCCACTGAAGGGGCGAGTTGGAGGGGTCCCAAAGGAAATGGATGGGAAACCCCAACAGCACTAGAAGAAGAACTCGAAGTGGTTCGGGACAGGAAGAATATGTAAAGAGGGTCGGGAACGAGAGAGAGAGAGAGAGAGAGAGAACAGGGTGGAAGGAGAGCGTGGAGAGGAAAAGAAACAAAGAAGGAGGAGAGTAAGCAGGGGAGAAAGGAGGAGAGTAAGCAGGGGAGAAAGGAGGAGAGTAAGCAGGGGAGAATGGAGGAGACTAAGATGACGAGAGAAAAGGGGGTCACATTGTATAGAGCTGGCAAGTCACTGCAGAAGCAAATCCTCTTTGCTTGTGTCGTACACAGCAGCCCGAGACCTTGCTCTCTGTGCAGTGAGGTTACACACAGCAGAGACCTCATTCCCTGTGAAGTTACACAGTGAAAAGTGCTCTCTGGCAGTTCCCCCCCTTGCATATGAGTCGGCAACTGCAGCGGGCTGCATCCTTGAGGAGTGAAGTCACTTACAACAGAGGTCTCCCTATCTGCGTAGGCACACACTACAGACAGCCGCTTCCCCGCACAGTGAAGCCACCTCCCTATGAAAGTAAGTCGATCCGAGGCACCACAGAGGGTTACAAACGTTCACGCTGCTAAACTCCGGAAATACAATCTCTTTGACAAACACACAGCTGGGCTCTTTCGTATAAAAGCTGAAGTGGTCACCCGAGCGTACACGAGAGTTTCTCATTATTATACTATACAGTGTAGCCCCGGCGCTCATTTATACTCACAGTTTTCGCAGCTTCTCTGATCTGAGAGATAAGGCTCTTTTTCTCCATGACCCAGAAAGGCACAGACTGCCAGCAGAGCCTGAGGGACGCAGGGTTACCACAGGGCACGCAGTTTCTAATATGCCAGCGCATCATCTACACTAGGGCGCCACATTTAGCACGCAAATAGCACTTCTCGGACCAACCTCTAAAGAGACCGGCAGCACCAAAGGCATTCTGGGATTACATGCGTCTCTCGGCATTTCAAACGCAAACGCGACCTCCAGTCCTCGATGGTGTTCGCGACTGCAGGAAGTATCCCAGAGTCTGCAGCAGCCAGGCGTGCCTCGGCAATCACTGTGAGCCTCCGTTTGGAAAATCGATTTCCGTAAGATTGGGACACGGGAGGGTGATTTCATATTATTTGCATAATGTATTCATTTCGGAAGGCTCCTCGAATACGTTTTCCATGAAAACGAGTTATTTTAGTGGTTAGAGGGCACCGGTGGTAATTTGCGCTAAAGGCCAGGCAGTTAGGTAGTACAGTGGGTCGTGCGAATATGACTCAGCCTGTCACATTTCGAGCACAATTTGCTTAATACATCTTATATGAGAGCACTGGATACCAGGGCATGAAGAGGAGAAGACCACCTCAATGAACAGGCATTGGAAATGCAATAGGTCTCGCATTTGCTTAAGTTAGAGCTATTGGGGTTGTAAATGACAATGTCTTTTATCCATGTGTTATGGAGTGTATGTTGTGTGTAGTGAAGTTCCCAGTCTCAGATTTACTTGTAGAGGTGCGCAGTGTTTGAAATAATTATATTCCCCGCAGAGTTCTTTATTGGTTCTTCCAACAAAAGTGTGTTACTGACTGAATGGCAGTGCTGTGTCTGTGTGCTGCTGACTGTGGCAGCGCCGCATGCTGTTGGTTCAGTGGTAGTGCTGTGTGCTGCTGACTCAGCAGCAGTGTTTCTTCTGTAGCAGTGTTGTGTGCATGTTGGTTCAGTGGCAGCACTGTGTGCTGTTAGTTCTTTGGCAGCGCTGCATGCATGTTGCTTCTGTGGCAGGGCTGTGTTGTGCTGTTAGTTCTGTGGCAGCGCTGCATGCATGTTGCTTCTGTGGCAGGGCTGTGTTGTGCTGTTGGTTCAGTGGCAGCGCTGCGGGCTGTTGGTTCAGTGGCAGCGCTGCGGGCTGTTGGTTCAGTGGCAGCGCTGCGGGCTGTTGGTTCAGTGGCAGCGCTGCGGTCTGGTGGTTCCGTGGCAGTGCTGCATGCTGTTGGTTTAACCCCTTGCATGCTGCCGCGATTCTGAGCCTGTGCGGCAAAATCGCAGGTGGGCATGTTTATGACGGCCCCCAGCAACACACGAGCGCCGTAGTGCATGACGGATGGGGGCCGTCATGCAAGGGGTTAACGGATGTACTGTGTGCTGCTGCCTTGATGCTGCACAGTGTGCTGGTAGTTCTGTGGCAGCGCTACGTGCTGTTAGTTCTGTGGCAGTGCTGTGTGCGGTTTCTTCCATGGCAGTGCTGTGTGCTGTTAGTTTTGTGGCAGCGCTGCATGCTGTTGGTTCCGTGGCAGTGCTGCGTGCTGTTAAAAACTTCACAGAGCTGTACTGTTGTTGGTATGGAAGTGCATTTTCAGAAACACGCAGCTCCATGTTACCCGAGAAGGCTGAACCATGATGTGTATTGTGCTAGCGTGATCATTCATATACTAGAAAGGACCCCACGTCCCTGTGCCGCTTAGTGTTACGATTGGATGTTGCTCCCACTTATCCTGCTGGATGAAAGTCTGCAGATTCAACACTACCTTCAGTAAGAACTTTCCATTGGTGTTACTTGTGCTCCCCTGGACCCCAGTCTCGGTGCAGGTCGAGGAGCTTCAAGTTCACATCTCCACTAAAGTAGCATTTATGTTCTAGTACCTGGTATCTGTGGGTGATACTTCTCCTGCTGGTACTATGCTCTTGTAACTGATGTAACTTTTAACGCAACAATCCTAAATGTATAGCGCTCGGATACCCTCTTGGGTCAAGATCGTGCTATATAAAACTTTATAAATAAATAAATACAAGCTTGTAGCGATGTGGGCTATTAGAGGGTTATTACCTCCTACTGTGGCATTTCATGCAGAGCAATTTGTAACTAGCGGGTGTGCGACTCCTGTCACAGTGTAGCTAATAATTGCTCTGACTATTTAAAAACAAACTGGTCTCTAGTGCTTAAATAATAGGTTCCATTATTACTAAACATATGTCACCTTTTATCATTTAGACGGTGCCAAAGAATAATACGTACTAAAATTTAAATGTAGAACGTGTGAGTTGCACAGGATTTCCTGCAGATTACAAACAACACTTAGCCACTCTCTCGCTGACTGAAACATGTGCCCTCCAGTGCTTTGTCAATTCCTTTTCAAGGGACCTCGCTCAGGCAACCAGCACCATCCTACCAGAAGGTTTTATGCCTTGTTCACCATAGATTACAAGGTGCAAATGTTGCGCAAAAACACAACTACTGGCAAAGTGCAGCGAACAGAGCCGGCGCTAGGCATGGGCAGCTCCCCAGGGCCCCGCGCCTACTCGGAGCCGTGGGGCCTCACATCTTTAAAGATTCCAGAGTATTGAGTCCCTTGGGACCCCCTAAGAGTTTAAATGTTTTCTTTGTTTTATCAATCTCCCCATCTGGCCCTCTGTGGGCCTAATGGATGCATCTGCCTGTTGATGACAGCTGTTAGACAGTTAATTAAAGTGCCCTTTCCTGTAAGGGGTGCCCTGCCCCTGTCTGAATGAAAGGTAGAATATCCTGCAGGGCGCAGAGCAATAGATAGAATGGCAGGCATCACAATGGAAACTGCCCACCTAGGATAAGTGGAAAGGGAGCAGAGAGGCGAATGAAAGGGGTAAAACAAACAATAAAGTGGGGGTGCAGATAGGTGTGAGTATGGAAGCGAGACAAGAGTTACACACAGAGGAGCAGAATCAGCATGTAAAAGTAGATGGAGCAAGGCTTAAGTGTGCTGGGTCACTCAAGTCTTAGACCCAGTAGTAAATTAATATGGACATTGAAAAGGGGCCCTATATTGATGTCCTTAACTTTACCAGCAAAAACATTGATCAGTGTCTGCGCAATGAATTAAAGTTCTAAAAAGCTGGTGATGAGATGGCCCGCACTTAATTTTCACCCCCACCTTGAGTGAAAAAAACAATCTTAACTCTGCAGCAGAGCCACCCTTTGCTGCCTTTAATGAAACTTCAACTAAACTTTTTATAGTTCTTTCAAAGTCTCATCATGTCTGAACTTGAGCATTTTCAATATTATATTCAAGGAAGCTGTAGATGTTGCTTATTCAACTTATGAAACTGATAGAGCGAGCTTTAGAAAATATTTTATTCTGGCTCGTGATGACATACTCTCATAATTTGAAATAATATATTAATGAGTGTTTGCATGATTTGTTTAATTAACCCAACCTAGATTACGTTTGCACCACACATATACACGATACACGCGGGAAACTAATTATATGTGCTCTTGTTGCATTTTCAAGTCTGTTTTTGTAACACATTATTAATATTGTCCTGTTTGTTATGTCTGTCCTATTGTCTTTGTCACTATTAATATGCAGCTGATCATTCATGGCATGTGCTTTTATATGTGCTTATATGTATGTCCTATGTTGTGTTTGTCTGTCTGTGTATCATTTAATCATCTTTTTATTCTTTCAGAAACATAAAGCTGGACTACATGAAGAATGGTAGTTATTATATGTGTTGCTTTATTTGTTTGCTTCTGCTAGTTGTCATTTATTAATGGGTTAATTACTAGCAGGGAAAGGGTGGGTAACAGAAGGGTTTGTTTTATCTGAATTAATTATTCTTTTGTGTTTGTTTAAATAATAGTTTTCTGAAAAAGTGACGCAAGCTGAAAGTGGCGCAGTGACGCAAGCAAAAAGTGGCGCAGAAAATTGACGCCTTCTAAAAGAGGCCTGCTGATGCTAAGCCACCTGTTGGAATGTGAAAAATAGTTAGCTCAGCTTATTTTAGGGTATAAGAATAGGCTTTAGCTGCAAACTTTTGGCTTACGCTCTTGATTCCAGAAGGACGTGTTCTGCTGTCCGATAAATACACGTAAGGAAAGGTGACTTTTAAAAGACTTTGTTTCCAGGTGATGAGGGTAGAGACAGGGAGTTAGTTAGGTTTTGGAAATGCTCCTTTTCACTTATTTCTGCTAATGAATAATATTATCTTGAATTAAGCTCTCTTTATAAAATGCTGAATAAAACTTATATGACTTTTTCTAATGCTTGCTTAATAAAGTTCCAAACCTAAGTTTTCTTAAATATGTTTTAATGAACTTTTTAAAATGACAAGCTGGTCTTGCTTATTATAGATAGTGTATTGCTAAAAGTTATACAACATATAGTATCCATTCACCTCACTCACTATGTTTATGGGCCTGGTATTGATTGGTAAGTGTGATAGTGGATTGAGTCATCATTTATAAAGAATTTTAGTTTCTGGGCTCCATCAATTTGGTAGCATCAGACGGTTTATATGTTGTTTTTGACATGCATGTTACATGTATGTTACATATATGTTGGTATAGTCATAGGACTGATGTTTAACAAATGTTAAGTTTTTGATTTTGTCAGATTGTTATATGTAGTCTTAAGGAATTTTTCCAGTAGTGTGAAAAATTCCTGGTATGCCATGGCAAGAGTAGTGTAGCTAGAAAAGTTACACAGTGCATTTGTTCTGTTTCAAAATTGTGGTATAGCATATATCACGTGTTGTGGGCGTACAACACAAGTTTAGGGACCTTAGATTGCATGGTTGAATGTATAGTGAGGATTGCCTATGAAATTGTAGCATTAAGCAGAGGGACCTGGTGAGCCTGTTTTAAAACTTTCTGTGAAGAGAGTAGTAGATATATCCAAGCTGGTGTGAAGGGTAAGGGTTGTTTTGTCTTCCAAGGTTAGAGTCCTAGGAAGAAAAATAAGCGTTGATTTCTCTTCCACGGTTAGAGTCCTGAGGAAGGAAATAAGCGTTGTCTATTCTTATCAACGCTTGACGTTTTCTGTGGTTGGTTCAAGTCCTGCCAAGAATTTGTGTGTGTATGATTAGGGTTTTCCTTGTTTGAAAGTGTGTGAATGTTTTGTAAAACTGAAGGGTAGGGTAAGAATTACTCTATTAGCAATTGAAAATATTCTGTGAGAATAGCGTCGTCTATTCCACACTAAGGATACTTGAATGAATGTTTAAAACTATCTCTTTGTAAGAGAAGCAGACAAATGGTTTGTTTTCAATGTTGTTATTAATTGCGTTTTTATAAAATGATTGGAAACGTTTTTTGAGCCTTAGAGTAAAGACAATGCTGTTTTAGGGTGTTATATAGTGATTTGCGCCATTTAAATACATTTAGAAACATTGTGCGCTGTTTAAATCCATTTAAAAGTGCCCCGATCGAAAATTGTAAGGGAGGGGCTGTTTTAGGAGTAAAAGCGTGTGGGGAGAGAGCCTGCAGCTGCAGCCTGCTGCATACGTCAGAGCCCGCCGCGCTCTGATTGGTTGATGTGCCTGGACAGAGAAAAGCAGCGCACTCATTGGTTGAAGCGCGATTAATGTTTAAAATACTGTTTATTTTACAAATAGTTCTTTCTGTTCTGATTTTTATTTTTCCCTTCCTCTTGTAAATTGCGTTTTGTTAGGAAATACTGGCTTGATTAAGTGAGCGTAGTGTTGTGAGCTTGTCTCAGTAGCCAGATTCTCAATCAATTGCCAGCTTTACTGCTCGCTCTGTGTTTACATTTATTTAAACGACTGATAGATCGCTTCGTTCCTCACATTTTACACTGTTGACTGTTTGACTGTTGACTGTGCCGAGCACCGAGTATTTTGTGAAGGAGGGTGGCTGTGGGAGCGAGTGGGAGAGCTGTCACCTGCAGCGGCTGTCTAAGTCAGCCGCCGCGCTCCCATTGGTGCAATAGCCGTTGCGTCATAGCCCCGCTGCGCTCTGATTGGTGAAGGCGCCTGAGGCATCTTAGTAAAGCAGCGCTTTTCCTCGCTACATCCGTGCTGTTGTTGGACTGGAGGCGTGTCACAGCTGATGCGTGTGACGAGTGTTGCGCGCTCAAAAGGCCCCGTTTTGGTTTCTTTCCTAGATGCGCTATTGTTTTAAAATGAAGCGTGTTACAGCTAAATTGTGTAACGAGCGTTGCGCGCTGAATCGCAATAACAGGGACTGTTTAGAGCGCGAGGGGAGAAGGAAAGACTGTAGGGCAGTATATGTCCCTGCAAAGCTGTACTGTGATTGAAGGAGGCATTTACTGACGCGATATGATTGGTTGAAGTGATAGTAGCGTCATAGTTAGGTCACGCTGTAATTGGCTGGAGCTTCAAGATAACGCATACTGCCTATCAAGTTGTTTACAAAGAATAAATGTCCCCGTTATAAATCTTAATTTTAAAGTGTCCCCGATATGGCTATTTCTTTCATTACAACTGCGCTATGCATTTTGTAAGGGAGGGGCTGTTTGCCGAGTGAGGAGCGAGTGGGAGAAGATAAAGGCTGCAGCGTCTGTGTACATCACAGCCGCCGCCGCGCTGTCATTGGTGGAGACGCCGTCGCGTCATTTACAGAGCTGCGCTCTGATTGGGCGAAAATCCGTCTTGTTGTAAAATATCGAAGGATCCGCGCTCTGATTGGGCGAGGTCGGGAATAATATTGGTATTGTTCCTTGTCCTGGCGTGTGTATTCCCCTGAGTGTTGCGCGCATTGGGAGGAGCGCGTGTGAAAAGAAACTGACTGTGTGGTCAGAGAGACGGGAGACGCCCTTCGTTTTGACGTGATAGAGCAGGGTCGCGCACCCATTGGCTGGTGATGCGCATCCCTGATTGGTTCCCCGCGTAGGTTGGTCGCGCACCCATTGGCTGTTGACGCGCAGCGTCACACAAGGGCCGCGACCTCATTGGTGGAGGCTTCGTGAGCCTCGAGGTTGTTTCAAAGGGGAATTTCTTGAATAAACATTATATTTGTGCCTGGTGCTTGCTGATTTTCAATAATAAGGAACAGGCTTGGTTTCCACATCAGTGCTATTGGCTGGTGACAATGTAGTGTCAATGTTATTAGGCCGCGATTGGATTGGTTGAGGCTCTGGCGGGCATTCTGATTGGCTGAGCACTGTGCAGCCATACACTGATTAGCTGAAACACTAGTGCTGATGCACATTATTTACTTTTTGCTGAGCATTTAGTTTTCCCACTTATTAATGCCCAAAACTTCATTTTTATTATTAATTATTTCAGACATTTGCTAATAATTAGTGAATAATACATCAACAGATACCCTGATTAGGACAATAGCAGCAAAGGTGATTAAAGCAAGGACATTAATTATTAAATTAGTACAAAATTAGGTAAAATAATTGCTTAGAGTTGCAAATAAAGTTATAGTATTTACAGCACTGTACATTAGAAAAACAAGCACATTTAGACTTACTTTTTACAGGTATATGTTGCAGAAGGTGTGTAAGTAAAAAAATAAGTACATTTAAAACACATGTGATTATATGTTGGTATTTATTGTTGTAAATAAATATTTTGCGTTGTTATTGTTTTTGCAAATGCATGTTTTTCTTTCCAGGTTTATTAAAATTAGTGATATAGGTAAATTAGGAGTTATATTAAATTGATCAGGTTATAAAGTTATACTTCACCTGACCTTGTTAAATTAATTAATGAATTGATCAGTAAACGCTATTAGGCCAATTAAGTGAACGTAATTACTTATTGTAATTATTGAAATTAATTATTAAAAGGTAAGTATTTTAAATTATGGATAGTCATTATTTGAAGAAGAAAACATTTTTCTGCTATCAGAAAATGGAAAATATATTCAAACAGGTTAAAAGGGTTGTTGCTTCATGCGAGAGCAAATTAATGAATACACAGGTGAGTAATGAAGTAATTAGTAAGCATAATAAAAATACAGGTGCTACCCCAAAAGAAATAATTTTTAATGAAAATCCAATTTCTGAATTAGCAAATGTAAATAATGAACCTGACAGAGAAGAATTAATTGATCATTGTAAAAATGATGTTGTAAATACAGATCAGGATAGAAATTCAAGCAAACGCCCAGAGCAGATTAATGGAGTCCCAGTCCAGACCCTTTCTCAAGGTGTCACAACAGGTAGGTATGATGAAATGCCTAGTACTTCTGAAATTAATATTCCTGATCATGTAAGTTCTACAAGTGATTTAATGGAGCAGTTAACGTCAGACATGGAAGCAGTGACAGTTCCTGTGACAATTGAACCTGTTCCCCAAGTACTTAGAAAAGATGAAACTAGTCCCACAGCTTTAACGGTCCCAATTCAAAAGTTTGCTGAAAAACTTTATTTTAATGTACCTGAAAATAAGTTAGTAATGATTCCAACTCAGCAAGAGAGAGTGATGACTCTAGTTTCACCTAGTGAAAACACTGACATTGACCTGACACAGCCTGGTGAGTATAAATTACTGGATAATGCAATCAGTACAGATTAAAAAGATTGCAGGATGATGAGGACATGGAAGGCTTGAACAATACAGGTAGGTTTGCCTCTGCCCATATAAAAGATTTAATTTGGGCTTTGAGAAAAAGGGGTAGTCTGAATAAATGGAAAACAAAATGGACAAAGAAAAAAGAGAAGGAAAAAGCGACCTTAGCTTTTGTAGGAGAGTGTAAAAATTCACAGATGCAGAATAAGATAAATGACCAGCAACAGTTACTGAATGAACAGCTACAAATTCAGCGACAGGTGGTGATTGAGCAGAATGAGATATCTCAGCCGCCATTTTTAAATTATGTTAATGAGCAGAAATACAATACAGATCCAGGATTCAGTGGAGACAAGGAAAACAGACCTGATCCAGTTAAAATTGCAAACAAGCAGGGAAACTCATTTCCTAATGTTCCGCAGTGCAAGATTAGGCCAGAAACAATTCCTGTTATTGAAACATTGATTAAGCAGGGTGTCCTAAAAGAAAATCGAGAACAGTTTTTGTGATTCACCAGATATGGGAATTAGAAAGCCGGATGAAACGTACAAAATAGTACAGGACCTGAGAAAGGTTAATGAGATAGTTATCCCTTGTTGTCCTATTGTGCCTAAACCAGTAGAGATCCTTTGTCAGATACCACATGATACTGAGTGGTATTGGGTTCTAATGCACCCAGAAAGTCAAATAATTTTTGCTTTCAGGTTCCAAGAGAGAATTCCCAAACAGGTAACTATTATGATTCAGACAATGGAATACCCTAAGACGCAAAAAAAGGTAAGAATGCTCCTAGGCATGGTTGGATACTGTTGCCAATGGATTAATGGTTTCTCAGTAATTATGAGGCCATTGCAAAGTCTGACAAAAGCAGATATAAAAGGCCCAATTGTCCTGACAGAAATTAAAGAAATTAAACTTGAGGCCTTTGAGCAATTTAAAAAGAGTTTGAGTGAAGCTCCTGTTCAGGGCATGCCAGACTTCAACAAAGAATGTGAGCTTCTAGACCAAATAGCAGAGATAAAATGTGCGGGAGAGAAAAATGATCATGTCTTAAAAGGCGATGAGCACGCAGGTATCATTGTTAAATTTAGTGCTCAGGAGTGGGTTGCAATCAAAGGGGAAAAATTCAATGAACATGTTTCATGCATCCTCATTCTAATCTTTGCAATTCAGACATGGCAAGAGTTAAAACAATTACAAGATGAGGCACATGATGAGGAGAAAAATACATGGTTCAAAGAAGGTTTCAGACAGCAAGAGGAGGATGAAATTTGGTTTTACAGAGATGACAGACCTATTATGCCCAATTGCATGATTGCTGACATGGCACAGATGTACCATGGTCGAGGTCCTTTAGCAAGAGACATAATGATTCAACTGTTCAGGCAAACATGTGTGACATGTCAGAAAAACACATGTCAGAAAAACAATCCAGATCAAAAGACAATTGAGAATTTGGGAACCATAGGCCGGGAGGGTGGTTCATTTGCAAAAATTCAAATAGATTTCTTTGAAATGCCCCAACATAACAAACTGAGATATGTCCTAGTCATCATTTGTTTACTTTCAAAGTGGTTAGAAGCTTTTCCAACAAGAAAGAATGATACAGTTTCTCTATTCCATCAGTTTGGAACAGATATGAAAAAGGAGCAAGCTCATGATTTATTGCCAAGAGACTTGCTCAGAACAAAGGTTCATCGGAGGAGAAACTGTCTAGTACCCAGGTGGCAGAAAGCAAGTCAGGTGACAACAGATACTGGATGGATGCATATCAGTAATACCCTTTGTGTATCTGAACCTGATAACACTGATGAAGACAGTGAAGACACTACAACTGATTCAGACTCTGAAAAAGAAATTCCTGAAGAAAATCCAGATCTTGAAGATCGACAAGGTGGTCGACATCTGGATGATGATGTCAAAAATCCAGATCTTGAAGATCGACAAGATGGTCGACATCTGGATGATGATGTCAATGCGAATGAAACATTGAATGAAGAAGATCTAGAGATTGTGATTCTAGATTCAGAAAATGATGAAAATCTGCTAGAAGAATGTCAAGCAGAAAGAGAAGCAGAAAATTCTGAGCAAGAAAATAATCAAGTCCAGGAGAGTATTGAAAAGCAGAAGAGTAGCTCTGTGTGTGGGAACAAGAATCCTGAAACTGGGAAGCTAAAGGTGATCCCTGAAGAAGAGGAAGAATTACCAAGTACCAGCTGTAAGGATGATGTTCCTATCGGAGTGAAGCTGCCGAGTAAAGAAGTTCCTTGGTACAGATTTAAAGTCTCAGAAAATGATACAGATGGGAGTGATGAAGAGTCTGAGATAAGAAAATTCAGAAAAAGGGCTTGGAAAGCTGAATGTAAAGAAAGCAAATCTAAGTAGAAACTCTTGAGAAAAGGTGATGTCTGGCCTAAAGATTTAAAGTTCAAATATGAAGTGTCAAGTCAGAAGAGTGATCCAGACAAAAAAGAGCAAGCTGAAGAGAAGATTGAAATGATTGCCAGGAAAAGCAAAAGACCATTGAGATCAAATGTAAAATACAAGTCTCCAGAATGGGACTACATAACTATCTCTCCAATAGTTGAAGAGCGCAGTAGCAGTCAGGTGGTCTTGAAAGAAAATGGTGACAATGACTAAGTTTAGTTTTCTTTAAGTTAAGGTTTATTTTTGGCATAAGGCTGAAGACATTGTGTTAGTTTTCTTTAAGTTGAGGTTTATTTTTGGCATAAGGCTGAAGAAATTTTGTTAGGGTGACACAAGGTCGAAGAAATTGTGTTAGCTGGAAACACTTTTATGTAAGACGCAAGGTCGAAGAAAACATGTTTTAGAATTTTGAAAAAAAAAAAAAGAGGGGGTATATACTATGTACTCATTTTTCAAAAAATTTCAAAAATTTACTTTTTGTTTTTTTTGTTTTGTTTTATACTACTCAGATTGATATTTGTTTTGTTGGTGCAATTCAAAATGTAGATACGCAATTTAAAACTTAGTTACCTAAATTCATTGGGGGTTGGGGATTCAAAGGTGGAAAGGATCCAACTTAGCTGAATAAAGAAAGGGTAAAGGATACAGAATTAGTAAGATTTAAGACTCAATATTAATTATGAGATAGATGAAATTAGAGCTTAAATACTAATCCAGAGTAAGCCTGAAACATGTTCAATAGATAAAAGTTTTAATTAAAATTTTTGGGTGTTGTTTGGTGATTTTGAAATCACCAGATGAGGGAGTTGATAGAGCGAGCTTTAGAAAATATTTTATTCTGGCTCGTGATGACATACTCTCATAATTTGAAATAATATATTAATGAGTGTTTGCATGATTTGTTTAATTAACCCAACCTAGATTAAGTTTGCACCACACATATACACGCGGGAAACTAATTATATGTGCTCTTGTTGCATTTTCAAGTCTGTTTTTGTAACACATTATTAATATTGTCCTGTTTGTTATGTCTGTCCTATTGTCTTTGTCACTATTAATATGCAGCTGATCATTCATGGCATGTGCTTTTATATGTGCTTATATGTATGTCCTATGTTGTGTTTGTCTGTCTGTGTATCATTTAATCATCTTTTTATTCTTTCAGAAACATAAAGCTGGACTACATGAAGAATGGTAGTTATTATATGTGTTGCTTTATTTGTTTGCTTCTGCTAGTTGTCATTTATTAATGGGTTAATTACTAGCAGGGAAAGGGTGGGTAACAGAAGGGTTTGTTTTACCTGAATTAATTATTCTTTTGTGTTTGTTTAAATAATAGTTTTCTGAAAAAGTGACGCAAGCTGAAAGTGGCGCAGTGACGCAAGCAAAAAGTGGCGCAGAAAATTGACGCCTTCTAAAAGAGGCCTGCTGATGCTAAGCCACAGGAGAAAGTTATTTTGAAAAAAAAAAAGATGACAAGCCTACAAACTTTTATTATGAAATCTTTGAAAAAAGGAACTGCTAAAGTCAACTCTGTGGAGTGGGTTTGGAGGTGCCATGGAAAGCTCGGAACGGTCAGGCTCAAGGCTGAAAGGAAGAGACGTGACAAGATTTTGTATTGCTTGAACATTTTTGCTACAAAATGTAGCAGATTAAGGAACTGTCGCCAGGATTCTGTGCATGTGTAAAGCCTGGTCTCGTGGTGGAAGATGTCACAGTTTACTGTGGCGTGAGGTGATTCATTCAGCCAATGGAGAGCCAGAATTCTGCTGTTGGAATGTGAAAAATAGTTAGCTCAGCTTATTTTAGGGTATAAGAATAGGCTTTAGCTGCAAACTTTTGGCTTATGCTCTTGATTCCAGAAGGACGTGTTCTGCTGTCCGATGAATACACGTAAGGAAAGGTGACTTTTAAAAGACTTTGTTTCCAGGTGATGAGGGTAGAGACAGGGAGTTAGTTAGGTTTTGGAAATGCTACTTTTCACTTATTTCTGCTAATGAATAATATTATCTTGAATTAAGCTCTCTTTATAAAATGCAGAATAAAACTTATATGACGTTTTCTAATGCTTGCTTAATAAAGTTCCAACCCTAAGTTTTCTTAAATATGTTTTAATAAACTTTTTAAAATGACAAGCTGGTCTTGTTTATTATAGATAGTTTATTGCTAAAAGTTATACAACATATAGTATCCATTCACCTCACTCACTATGTTTATGGGCCTGGTATTGATTGGTAAGTGTGATAGTGGATCGAGTCATCATTTATAAAGAATTTTAGTTTCTGGGCTCCATCACAACTAATAACCACTGACAAAGCCAATAGTCCTAGCATGTTGTAGGTGTAATGTTACTTGTAATATTTATCTGGAGGCGTGAATGAAGCAGCAAAATACCTGTGAAGAAGGAGCGTAGTACTGGTGAAAGTAAACATGCAAACTGGCTGTTAGTGTGGGTGTTTATACTTTTTGCCTTTCAAAGCTGTTCAAAGTAGCTTCTTTTTGTGCCCGTCGATACTTTGCACAATGCTCTAGTGCCCTCAGGCACCAGCTGCCACTGGTAAAAGGACTGGGGAGAGTGGGACGGTGGAAGGGTAGAGATGAATGTAAAGGAGGAGAACAAGCAAAACAAGATAAGAGACTGGGGAGAAAAGAGGCGAAGATCAGCACATGGAGAGGAGAGGTAAATGTTATATGGTCAGATTCAGCAAAGGAGGGTGGAGTTGGGCGAGATATGACACTTTTTTTTTAACACTTTATTATTGACTGCAAAGTGGACATGGTTAATCACAAGGTCATGAAACATAGTACAGTTCTTTTCAACTATACCCCTCCCTATTCTGCAGAACAAATAAAAACATATTGTCTCATGTGCAATACAGTGTATCTTGTCAGAAGTTAATCATTACTTCGTGGTCATGACCCAGCATATCATTTGAGGAGTGTTTTCGGTACAATTCAAATATCAGTGCATTAACGTGCATTGTTTACAATTAAACAAGAACTCCTATAAACCTTTTACCCAAGCCAACCCTAACCCACCCCATCCTGGTCTTTCCATTCCCGGCATTTCCACTACCCGTGGGGAATCTCGGGCAGTTCTCAAACTATAGGGTGCATGAAACAAAAGGAAATCGCCTGTGTCAGCAGGAAGGGTCGTTAACTCAAAAGCACCTGGGGAATCATGCACATCCCTGGGACCCAGCGACCTGTGCTGGGACTAAGTCGAGTGTTTCTAGTCCGATCAGCATGGCTTCCCATTCCAGTGCTATAGGTTGTTTTCGTAGCCCTCTCTCTTCCTCCCTCTGAAGGGCCGCTCCCTCCGCCCGACCCCATTGCACTAAATCCCCCTGCCACGCGGTCACTGCAGGGGATCTAGGAGACTTCCATCTCATCGTTATGACCCTAATGGCCAAAATGAGTGCCAGATCTAGGAACTTCAGCTTAACGTTTTGCTTACCTGATCGTCGCCGTAGTCCGGTAAGGCAGGGCAGAACCTCGGTAGGGACCGGCAGTTGTGTCACAGTCATGAGGGCTTGGCAGACCTCAGCCCAGTATCCCCGTAGTCGGGGGCAAGACCACATCATATGGAAAAAATCCACGTCATCCCCCCTCACTGCGAGGGCAACAATGACGGGAGTCCAGAAACATACGATGTGTTTTCTTGCGGGTGAGAAATGATCTATGGAGCACCATCGCTTGAAAAAATTTAAGTCTGACATAACGTGACACTCTTTTGGGGTGTTCTAGTATGGTCTTCCATGCTTTGTCCGTGATTTCAGTGTCTGAGTCCTCTGCCCAAAGTAATCTAAGGGTCAAGAGCGGGATCGCTGCGTGCGCTCGTATCCCTGTATACAACTAATGCACCAGTTGGCCTCCCGGTCCCATGGAATATAAAAGATGTACTAGTTCATGCTGTGTGGGTTTGGTTCGTTGTGGTGCCCAAGTGGACCTGATATAGTGTGTCACCAGGGCATGTAACAAATATAGGCGTGGTGGAGCTCCAGTGATCTGCATAAAGGTTTTGTGGTCCAGTAGGGCATCATCCCCAAAAAAGGATCCCACTTCCTCCACCCAACTGTCCGTCCATCCTTGTAGTCTAGTTCATGTGAGTCTACCTTGCGGCGTGGGGATGCCTAATAAAGGAATATTCGCCGCATAGGGTGGTATCGCCGACGAATAGGAAAGGGCTTTCCTCCAACAATGTAAGGCAGTTTTTAGCAAGGGTGATAATCCGGGGGGGATCCGGGTCTGGGCAACAATAAAGAATGGAGTTCTCCGCGATCAAGTCTCTCCGGTGTGAAGCCGATCTCATGCAAATTCCTACCGGCAGTCCATTAGGAAAGCCATTGGACCTGACCAGCATAGTAGTATCCAAGAAAATCAGGGACCCCTAGCCCGCCTGCCATCGTCCCCAGCTGGAGTTTCCGAAGGCTGATCCCCAGATAAGAGTGATCAAGATGGTGTTGAGTGTATTAAAAATAGATTGAGGGAGATTCACCGGTAAATTCACAAAGTAATATAGAAGGCAAGGGAGCATAACTATTTTTGAAATGGCAAGTCTACCCATCACTGATAAAGGCAAGGAGGTCCAGAACCCTACACTACTTCGGAGCCTCGTTATTGCACTTTGGATGTTACCATCAATCTGATCCTCTGGTGTCCTATACACTTGTATACCGAGGTACTTAAAGATAGTGGGGGCAACAGGCATACAGTATGTGCCACATCGTATGTGAGTTAAATGCGGTGTCTCTCAGAAGAAAAAACTGATCGACTTTACAGGGTTTATCGCTAGGCCTGACAATTTCTCAAACGTGTCAAATATGGCAGGTATCGGGTTGTTATCTGCTGTCAGATCGCGGAGATATAAGAGAATGTCATCCGCGTATTTAGACATAAGGTGCTGTGTTCCGTCAATAGGGATGCCCAGGGGATCTGCTGTTCTCCGGAGGGCTATGGTCAAGGGTTCAAGGGCAAGCACAAACAACAAAGGGGATAAGGGGCAGCCCTGTCTCGTACCTCTGTGTACCGCTTAGCGTTCTGAGATATATCGGCCAGTTCGAGCCCTGGCTGTAGGAGATGTATACAGTAGGCGGACCCACTTAAGAAAGTTATCCGGGAACCCAAATCGTTTCAAAGACTCAAACATAAATTCCCAGAATAGGTAGTCAAATGCTTGTTTAAGGTCAAGCGCTATACAGCCCGCGCGGGGGAGCTCGCATGAAGTAGCTGCCATTATCGAGTGCAATCTATGAGTGTTCAGAGATGTGCTGGGATTTGGAAGGAATCCGCACTGATCTTGGTGAATAAGTGTGGGGAGGTGTGATTGTATACGGTTTGCAAGGGCCTTACTTAGAATCTTGTATTC
Source organism: Lissotriton vulgaris (assembly GCF_964263255.1). NCBI lineage: Eukaryota > Metazoa > Chordata > Amphibia > Caudata > Salamandridae > Lissotriton > Lissotriton vulgaris. Next base: position 157,927 of record NW_028253159.1, read on the forward strand.
GGTGGAGAGCAAGGAGAGAGGTCTATAGTTGGTCATTTCTAGCACGTCTCGTCCCGTCTTGGGTATGGAGGTAACTAACGCCTGCATGGTGGATTCAGACAGGTGGCCACTGTCAAATGCCACCCTGTACACCGTTTCCAATACCGGCACTAGGAGTTCCGAGTAGGTTAGGTAAAACTCCACAGGAAGACCGTCCATGCCAGGCTCTTAATCGCTGCCCGTATCTCGTGTTGGGTAATGGGGCCATCAATATCTTTCTTTGTACCTTCCGACAGTACCGGAAATGGGAGGTCCCGTAGGAACTCATCAATACTTGCACTGTCTATTGGTACAGAGGGTGTATAGAGTACCTGAAGATGGTCGCAAAATGCTGTATTTATTTCCGCTTGTGTATTGACTATGATGCCTATCTGGTTAGGAATGCTGGTTACGTTCAGCGGATAAGGTTGATCCCTCAACAGTCAGGAAAGCAGTGTGCCAGATCTGTCAGCTTCGGTGTGTTTCCGTTGAAGGTATTCCCTATAATCTATTGCCCTGAGCGTCTCCGACGTTTCAGCGTGGTCAATGTGGGCGGTCTGCACCTCCCCTTTCCTCCCAGGGTCGAGGGCTGCCGCCTTCTCCAGTGTCTGCAGTCGGTCTTCCACGTTGCAAAGTTTCTGGTGGATCTCCTGTCTAGCCCCTACTAGTTGCCCTATCGTCGCTCCCCTGAGCACTACCTTCAGAGCATCCCACTCCATCAGGTTCGAGGAGGCAGTATTCCAGTTCTCTCCCAGGTAACTAGATATAGTGGTAGATAATGATGAACAAAAGGGAGCGTTCTCAAGCAGACGTGAATTCAATCTCCAGGTGGGCACCGGGGTCGGTACCCTACCCCAGAGGAGTGTGAGTGTCAGGGGTCTGTGGTCAGAAAAGGTCTTAGTCAGGTACTCTGATCCGCCTATGTTAGTGATGATAGATCTAGAGCATAGGAATCGGTCAATCCTAGTGTTGAGGTTGTGTATTGGGGAATAAAAAGAGTATTCCTCATGTGTATGGTGGAGTCCCCACCAGGCATCAGATAATGTCCAGCCATTTACCCAGGAGGTGAATTGCTCAGTCAATCTATTTGTTACAGAGGCCTGAAGGGGAGGATGCGATCTATCTAATCCTATGTCTAGTATCGCATTCCAGTCCCCTCCAAGTACCCAAGGGATCTCATCCTAATCCGCTAAAACCGTACCCAGCCTGTACAGGAAACTATCTTGTTCAATGTTTGGAGCATAAATGCTCCCTAGGACCAGCAAAGAACCATCCAGAGTGCCTTTCACTAATATATATCTTCCATGGTCGGTTACCAGGCGATCAAGTTCAACAAATGGGATCCCATGTCTTACCCAGATAGTTGCCCCTCCAGCAAACGCCGAGTAATTTGTAGAATAAATGGGTCCTCTCCATTTATTCCGCATCTTCTGAGTTTCAGAATCTGTGAGATGGGATTCCTGGAGGAATGCGATGTGCGTTTGGTGTCTAAGGAGGAACGCATGAATACGGTGGCGTTTCTGAGTTGCTCCTAGTCCCCGCACATTCCACGTGAGTAAATTATAGGACCCTTTAGTCTCAGCCGACCTTGCCATATTCCCGGTGGTAAGGTGTTATCCCTCTCGTGTTAAGTGCTCGGGTAAATTCGACCAGGAGTCCCCGTTCCCCACAACTATAACTAAACCCGGCACAGCGCTGGAACTGCGCTGAGCCCAACAGTGGTGCAACAAACAAATAAAAAAAATGATGGTGCATAGGGGAGAGATGAAACATGATGAGTAGAACATGGAGGGAAGAGGTGGACCTAAAGCGCGTGGAACCAGCGAAAAAAAGTTGAGGCTGGTGGGAAAGGTAAAAGGTGAGAAATAGTGCATGAATAAGTGCATGAATGAGTGCAGCAGATATTAAAGAAGCAGAATCATGAGGACAACTTAAGTGGGAGGTATAGGAAAGGGTGAAACTGGGATGTTAGAGGGCAGAATCACCAATAGCAGGTAAGATGTTGTGTAGGGAGGCATGGGAGAAGTAGCTGCTACAGAGGCAGAACTAGTGAGAAAAGATTAGAGGTTGGGGAGAGATGAGACATTAAGTGTGCAACAGGGAGGAGAGAGAGGGTGAAAGAGAAGCAGAATCAGTGTGACAAATCCGAGTCTGGGAAGGATGAGGTGAAGTGTAGAGCTTGGAAGAGGGAGATCGGTGTAAGAGATCAGAAACAGCGAGACAAGGTGAGAGGCTGGAGGTGAAAGAGGGGAGGTGGATTTAAAGGGAAGAGGTGGATTAAAAGAGGACAAATGAGCAAAAAGAAGGTACAAGGCTGGAGTGAGGTGAAGGGTGGCACATGGATGTGAGCTGGTCAGAGGCAGAATCAGCAGAGAACGTAAGTGAAGGGGGGCGGGGGGGGCGGGAGAGAGAGAGAGAGAGAGAGAGAGAGAGAGAGAGAGAGAGAGAGAGAGAGAGAGAGAGAGAGAGAGAGAGAGAGAGGTGCAGAATCTATGGGTACTCTAAGAGTCAAGCAGAGATTAAGTGAAGTGTAGAGCATTGAAGAGAGAATACTTTATTGTTTGAAGTTTACATACAACTATATACAATAATTACATTACACAAAGACCACTAAATATGGATAAAAAGCACCATTAAAAATAGACTCATTAAAAAAAAAACTCATTTAAGTCTTTTTCTCCCAGAGCTTAACTGTCTGCCTCACGAACTCCACAAGGTTACCCACCACTTTTACAGAACCACCTTTAAAGCACAATAATACAGCCTCTGGTATTATTCTTATGCCCTCAACATTAAACATTGGCTTTAAATACTTTTTGCATGTCTAGTAGGGCTGGGCATAGGCATAGGCATAGGCATATTCTATGTTGATTGAACTCTTCGGCTAACTTGAATTTTCTACATGACCTGTCCGTGCAATCTTTTAGGTTCCATGAACCTTCAAAAGCCTTAAAAGGACGATTAAACAACCTGAATCTCAGAAACATGGCCTTGTTCTGAAGCCACAAATTAAAATCAAGGTAAGGTTGCCTTAAGCTAAAAAAGGTGTCTACAATATATCTGCTATGCTTATATCTAGAGGCTGAATCAATGTCCCTACTCCAGGTTAGGCTTTTCTATCCCTTTTTACCACTAATTTGTGTGCTATCTAGGCATGGATGCCAGTGTCGCTATCGAGGGGAGCTTCTATTATTCCAGTAGCTCTTCTGTGGATATAAGAGACAGAAACGAACAGGAGAAGATCCTCTTGTATCTAATGTATGTGTTATTTACCATCAATGTTTCACGCATCATATGTTCATTAATACTCTTTCATCCTGTCAGTCATACAATGAGTCCTCTTCCCAAAAAGGAGCTCTAGAGGGAAAAACTAAAGCAAGATCACCCTCCAGCCATCAGTCATAAAAGGACTGATGATTCATACAATGACACTTGTTAATTTCAAAAATATCTGGTTTTAAAAAATACTTTTTTGTTCACTGCTAAAATCACATAAAAACAATAGCAACAATTCATGGCTAAAACAATTATTACAATATCTACAAGAGAGACACAAAAAGGGTTTATCAATCCTTATTGCATATGGACAAATCACTAAAATACTATAGTTAATCGATCTAGTCCTTTGTGACAATTTCACTGCATTGTTTCAGTAGAACACCACTATTGTATCCCCATGGAATGTTGTCCTACAAAGTCAATGAAACCAAATCGTCTCTTAAGAATTTACACAGACATAATATTCTATTCACATGAATATCAGAAACAGTTTATAAAAATATCAAGTTATCTACCAAAATACCAGAAACAATTGTAAAAATATCAAGTTGTCGGCGTGGCGTTTCGGTGGATCATCGTTGCTTTACTCCACCTTCTTCAAGACAAAACTTTAAAAACATTGATGTTATTTTTGATGCCTTTTCCAAATCATAAGGCGCCAATAAGGGAAATTAATGGATCTATTTCAACTTTATCATCCCAAGTTAGCCTCATTCATACAGTCCTTTGGTCTCTTGCTGATATCTTGCTACCAAAACATGATTTCCCTCAGTGACAATCAGGTCTCTGCAGAAGAATATGTTTGTACCTGCATGCCAGCAGTTGATTTCTGAATGAAGACCCATTCATTAAAACCTTATAGTGACAAATCAAGGGTTCTCATTTTTAAAGGATCTCATACCATATGCACTGCACTAAAAAGGATCTATCTTTCTATAGCACTCCTTACGTTCAGTCCATAACCCCATACTCTGTGCCAACCAAAATCCTGTACCATTCTAAAATTTCAATGGCCCTGATTGGAGGCAGATCCTTCTCCTTTCTAGTTGTGCAGGATTGGAACTATCTCTCTCTTGAGCTATGGTGTAGCTCCAGACTTTTGGAAAAACACTCTAAACTGTCTTTTCTCCACATTAGTAAAGTCTGCACCTCTCTTTTGGGCATCTCTTAGTGCCAGAATCAGAATGATCGGTTAACATATGATTTTCATTCATACCATTTAATAGAACAATAACCAAGTTTAATTCATTTAAACTTTATTCAATCTACTTAATAGCGATTTAATACCTATGTACGTTTTTTATTAGGATTACTAATGTTATTTTATTCATTTTACTGATATCCAAACTAGGTATGTAGCATCTTGCAAAGCAGCTTCATCAATGCCATATAAATAATGGCCAATTGATATTACTTCCTATGATGTCACTTCCTGTGAGGTTAAATCTTATGCAAATTATAGGGGCCTCACATGTTCCTATTCCGCCCGAGGCCCCACATATCCTAGGACCGGCCCTGGCAGCAAAAGTATATGACGCATACGTCTTTAATTCACACTGGCGACCTACTTCTCACAGTCCCATTGCTACCCCTTCCTCGTTCCATAATCAGCACTTTAGTGGACCAGACGAGCCTGAGGGCGCAAGCCTCGGGGGAAGGTGGCAAGTAATAATTATTTGATTAAGTTTTTTCTATACATGTTCTCTCAATGGGTTCACTAAATGGAGAGGGATAAATTCTTTATATCTCATCACACACGTCTCAATGAGGCATGGCAGCAGTGTCTAGAGCTGCACGACCAGGTCTAGAAGCTCCACTCACAATAAGTAATGTTTCTTTAAATACCTTGCATTCTGCTCACAATGAGTTTGAACTTTAAAGTCTGTCTCTCTTCCAGGGCCAGCCTGTCATAAAGGAACCCCGAATTACTTTTCATGTATGTAGTGCACTGCATCTCTGCAGGGGTGTCTAGTCACGGGTATGACATCATGGATTGGGCACCTACGGATGCCAGTGAGGATGGCCACGACCATCACCAGAGTTCCCGTTTCCTTGCAGGCCAGTGCGCCTCTGCTCATTAACACGGACTAGAATGTGCCTCTCCAGCATGGCTTGGAGCAGGGTTCCAGATCCCTTGCATGCAGGCCCAGAGCATACACAGTAAACAGAAGTCAGTCTAGTGGGACGATAGCTGGATGAAATGACGTGCCTGCTGTAGAGAGCTTTGTGCAACCAGCAAATCACAGGATGAAGCCCAGAGAGGATGATTAGGTCTTTCAGTCTTTCCAGATTATTAAAATGAGGAGCACTTTAAAGCTGTAAACTCGAAGAATGCAATTATGATGAACTGCGTGGCGCTGAGCACGCCGTACATCTAAATAGAATCATGGTGCAATCTAGCTTACACAAACAAAATATGAATAACAAATAAAGGAAAAGCTGGCACAGCAGACTTCATCCGACTGGACTAATGCTCGGTCCTTATCAAGTCCGGCCGGAAATGGGAAAACAATGCAAGTTCTTTGGAGTCAGATACATACAATGCACATCCTTGCTGAGAGGACCTCCTGCGCAGTGATGGCGGCTGCCCTCGTGTCCTGTTCCACAGCTGCGAAACGTACAGACAGCGGGTTTGAAACAAAGATTTAGGGAAAAAGTGTATGTCTAGAAAGGGGAACTGAGGATTTGAAAAAGCCCGCCGTAGGTATACTCTCCATGCAGCTGATCAATGGGAGGACCAGGGGAACCCAGCTCTCAGTCACTACAAGACGTGTTCATACCATGGCATTTCTACACTGTCCACTGATCGGTCATTGTTTCACTGTGTGCACCAGTCCTCATGCAGAAGCCTTTGCTTGGAGTGCTGTAGGATCCATCCCAGAGGCAGCTGCTTGTTTATATTTGCATCGCGCTTCCACTTTAAGTGAAAGCGCAATGCAAAAAAAAACACGCGGCTGCCTTTGCCAAAGCCGAATGAGAAAAAAAAATGCGTACCGAATAATTAAAGGAGACAGTACGCCGCAGGCAAAAGATCCAGTCCAGGTGGGCCGTACTAAAAGTGGAGAGGGCGGTAACCAAAAAGCCATGCATAAATCATGACGCAAGCCAATGGGATTGATGGGAAGGTCTTCAAGTACCCTTCTCAAACCGTATCGATAACAATAAGCTCTCGCAGAATGAGGAGTGCATGCGAGCTCCAACGCTAGGTCTGCGAGACCTAAAAACGTGAGGTTTACAAATTACATACACTGCAACTGCAGGATCTGGAAAATTGCTACGGAAGCAGGATACTCCCCACCACCGAAGGAGACTTGCAAACAGAACTGAAGGGTCACTGGATAGCTGACAAACATTAATGTTGGCCGGCAGCAATACAAGGCCTGAGATCCAGAAGTAAAAAATGTTTGTGAGATTAAAGGGAGTGTTGATCAAGGAACTTGTGCTCTTACTGCGCGAGTTAATATATTACAGCATAGCCGTCAGTGCAAGAACGATTTCCAAAGCTTACCTGCTGTGACTAGAGGTGGGCGAGTCAAAAAATTAAAAGGGAGAGTCGAGCCCAGGGTCTAGGATCTAGGAGTTCGTGCACCAGCCGAGACCTGAAAATATTTACTATGTGAATAACACAGTAAGTTTCTTCAAAATTCAAACAAGTGTATTTCTTTAAAATGTGGAATCTTTTTTTATAAGGCACATTATAGCACTGCAAAGAGAAGCACTTACTAAAAGTGATTAACTCACATATTCGAAAGTGTTTTCATACGCAATAATGAAGGCAAAAAGTTTTGGTGAAATAAAGTATTTGCTTAAGATCACACAATTTAAGTGGGAAGCTGAGATTTATCCAGGTTTTATGGTTTCACTTAGTACAAAATCAGCCACGAAATGGGTCTCTATTTGTCTTTCCGTATATTTAGGTGCTGTTTAGGTTTCGCCTATTACCATTCGCTTGCGAATGGAATAGGCGAAAATTCATGGGCTCGATCGAATAGTGAAACCACTGCCGTTTCCACTGCGGTTTCTTTACAGTGCATGTGAGGTCACGTGACCACAAAAGCGGGTCACGTGACCACACACGCACGAGCATCTCCCTAATCCGCCTGCCCCCACCAGGCTCTCCCGCCCCCGTCCGGCTTCCCTCCGCGCATCTGCCTATCACACTTCTCCCCTCGCACGCATTCCCGCCCCCCCACCAGGCTCTCCCGCCCCCATCCGGCCCATCTGCCTATCACACTTCTCCCCTCGCACGCATTCCCGCCCCCCCACCAGGCTCTCCCGCCCCCATCCGGCCATTTGCTTTTTCTTCCTTTACTGCAGAGGCCTGGACTGAGGTTAACTTTCAGTAATGTACCTCACAGCAAGCTCCACCATTAGCCACTCAAGGACTCCCGCTCCGGTGAGCACAAAGGTGACCCTCTCTTCAGTATTTAACGGCCCCACATTCAGACACTTCAGAGAGCAGAGCATGGGTCTCCTCCACTCGGTTGGAAGTGTTTGACACTGGTAGCTCCCCGAGACATCTCCACATCAAAGGCAGCCCCGTCTCCTTCCCCCAGCATGCGCTCTGCCTCAGCCCGGCATCTCTCCTCCCCTAATTATTCACTGCAGGGCCTGCGTCTCGTCACCCTTCCTCCCAGTCCCCACAAGCATGCTTCTCCAGTGGCTGCATACTTTACAGACGACATTTGTACGTTTGGCTGGCTTCTCTTTTTTTTGGGTTGTTTGTATTGCACCAGGCATACGACAATAGTTGTGTGTCAAGTAGGCGGTTCCTTTGTCTTTTTCGTTTTTTTTTAGTTCTTGGGTGCAGTTCATCTTGGCATGGTGCCACTGTAGCATGCTTAGAGCACTATTGATCACACAGGAACAGTAGGCAAATTGGTGATGGCAACTTGTAATATCTACTTTTTCATTTTCTTTCAAAAATATTCATTTTATTTCTGGCATTTGAAACAGACGGAGCTACTTCGGCCCTCAAAAAGCAATTTACCTTCCAAACGTAATCAAGCTCTGTCTGGTCTTTACCAGCACTCAAGTTATTTCAGACTTTTATATTTTAGTAACTTATGTCCTCTGGGCGGAAAATGTTTTTGTCTGCCCTTCTTCAAAGTATTTACTTTCCTCGCTGACAGTTTACGTTTAACTATTATTTTTTTAAACTTTACGTTTTGTTTTGTCAAACTAACTATAACGAAGACCCGTTGCCACGCTGGAATTGTGATGTTCTTCTGAGAACTTATGTTCGTGTTACTATATTTTTATTAATCATTTCCACTCGAATGATTAGGGTGTTTTGGCAAATCCGAGACCAGAAGCAATGTTGTGACATCAAGTTCTAATCTCATCCTCTGTGAGGATGAAATTGTGTTCATTGCGTGATCTCTAGCTGGTGAGCCTGTGGCTGTGGTTTCTTCCGCTGTAACAAAGATGTTCCTGCCATTACCCAATTTAACGAGACGTCATTTATCACCCTCGTCTGGATGAAAGGCCGACATGCCGTGCAGAGCTCGGACCAGGGCCTTCGTATTTTTCGCACTTTTCGCATTTTTGTCCTGAATTCCCAATGAAGGAGGTGGCACTCGGTGTGACCTTCGGCAGATTTTTTCAGCATTATGCCTCGACATATGCATCTCTCTAGTTTCCAGTGCCAGGCGGAACAGCACACTCGGGGTTTGGGTGCTTCTTTAATTGAGCTGAACAGTATGAAGGGCTTCCATTTGCTACCACTGTTGCCACACGCATTGAACTCGCCAGGCAGCCCACCCCCTCCCTCTCCAGCGTGCGCCGCGCTCTCCCTTGGTTGCCACACGCATTGAACTCACCAGGCAGCCCACCCCCCTTCCTCTCCATATGGGTGTTAGCGTTTCTTTGATCTCCGCCGCACGTTCACACAGGCTCCTCTCTGCCCACGCATCTCTCCTCTTCAGTAAACAAGCACTGGCGTTGCCAATAGGTCTCGCAGTAGGAAAGTTGGAGCTATTGGTTTTGTAGATGACATTTTAGATTTATATATAGTTATTGGCATTGTCAACAACAATCTATAAATATAAAATGCCATTTACAAAACCAATAGCTCCAACTTTCCAAATGCGAAACCTATTGGCAACGCCAGTGCTTGTTTTCCTTTTGGGTCATTTTATGCAGTTTTGAATACGCCACAAACTTGATGCGAAGGCTGGGGCACCAGTTACATTAGACAAGGCTGCATGCCTTTGTTTGGAGGCACAAGCAAATTAGGTGATGTGCCCAGAATTGCAGGATGTTGAGCAGACCGCGAGTCTCGAAACTGGTTCCCCAGTTAGAAGCACTGACAGTAATGCCCCATCATAGATGGAGGGAGGCAGGCAGAAGCCATAAGAAAGCTCAGATAGTAATGGGCTGAGGCTCCAACAGAACCTCGAGCTGAGAGTCAGGCTTCAGGCTCGAGCTTTCAGTGGCTCGTCCACCTATAGCTCTGACAATCATATACAAGGCCATACCATATAAAACTGCACGAAGATGTAAATTAGGAAAAACAGCACATTCATCTCAAGTAATCAAGAGATACCTGTGGCTGATGGAACTTGAGTTAAAATGTCACCCATTGAAAAGTCTACCTTGAAAAAAGGAGAGAGAAAGTTGGAAAATTAAGATTAGTACTTAAAACAAAACTGGAAATAACTAAGCTCTCTTCAAACCCAGTCAACATCTCAAGGCTGCACTTACTGTAGGACCAGCAATAGAGATATTTATGTGCAGTAGAACCCAAATACCTTGATGCATTTTTTGCCTCTCAAACACATGCATGCTTTGGTCTTTTTTACCCTTTGCTCCATCTGTATGAATTAGAGATGGCCAGGCTGCTGTACTTTAGCATGTGCATGTTTTTATGCAGCATTTCTAACTCACCGGACCTGAAACCCTAAAACTGGCTGCCTTTTGAGGCTAGGATTCATCTTAAGATTACGTGCATGACCCACGAGGTATTTCACTTTAACACTTCTCTGTACCTAGCCCAAAAACTGGAACTTTCTGGTGGTAGCCAATCTTCTAGGAGCTCCAGCACCCTACTGCTGAATCCTCAAAAATTCCAAATAAAGAAAACCTATAATTGTGCGTTCTCGGGTATCGCCCAGAGAAGTTGGAACTCCTTGCCTCCGCAAATCAGACTGATTCCCTCTACGTCATCTTTAAAGCTCTATTGATGAACGCACATGACTGGTGGCACCTACCCCCAACAGGTACCACTCGTTATTGGTGCCGCTGCATGCACGTTTCTCTCCTCCTCCACGGACTGCCTCGCCCTGAGTGACGACTACAATGTATTTCGCATGCGATTCTATGTCTTTGACTTTGTCTTTGACTTTTGACTGTTCTCAACATCTATATTGGTCTGCGTCTCATATATGATCTTCTATTTCCTTTTGCATTGGCACAATATCTTGTTCCTCTTTCTACTCCAGTATCTTGCTTATCACTGTTGTAGTTACTTGACCTTCGGGCCCAACTCTTTGTGAACAACTGTAAAGCGCTCTGATACCCACTCCTGTCATGTCTGCAATATATAAAAGTTTATTTAAATAAAATAAATAAATAATAAGCCAGTGCAATCAAACTCTTCATTTAAAGAGGGAGGGGGGCTACAAAGGAGAACTCCAGAGTGGGTACAACAAAGCTGATGCACCTCCTTCCAGAGGTGAAGATAATGTTGCTAAAATAATGGAACAGTAAAACTGTTTCAGAAATAGGGTTATCATTTTGGAGGTCCCATGCCATCTCAATAAACCCACTCTGGTTAGGTTAAAACAGTTCTTAGAGAACCTGTGCTCAACCCCTGGTAGGTATGGCATAAGTAGCAGATGATCTGCTCAGAAGTGCGTGCCAAGTTCAAGCGGTATGTACAATTGAAAAGTAAATACAAAACAATAACATTCCCAGCCCAATTTAGAAAAATAGAGATACATCTGCACAAAGATCATAAAAACAGGTGAAGGGGAATGAGAGATATGGATGTTTAAAGTGTTCAAGCAAAAAGCAGCTACAAACAGTCAAGCATTAGGTAAATACTACATGTTCACATGTGATTCGGAACCTAGGTGCAATATCAGGCCAACTTTGATGGAGCAGAATTAGAATACACCAAACAGGTTGTCCTTGTCAAAGATTGTACTGTTGGACTTAGTGTCCAACTAAGGGGAAAGGTTCTTCTGGGCAACCCTGAGGTCTCTAGCTCATCCAGGCAGTCTTTTGAGCCACATGACTCTCTCCATCCAGGCAGTGTGCAGGATTTAGTCCTCTTTAGTCAGTTGGGCCTCATGGAGTCCAGGTCTTCTGCTTTTTGTGTCCCTGAAGCAGATAAACAGGAAGTCAACCACTTGCCCTTTAGAGAAAAGTCACAGTCTTTGGGTGTCAGCAGAATTCAGGGGTTCGGTAGATAGTCTTCTTTCCGCAGAAGTACGTAGTCAGAATTGTTCTTCCCGCCATGTAGTCTCCTATAGATGCAGTTTTCTTCGGTCCAGGAACATTATTAGGACGTGTTAAGGGAGGAGCCTGATTTATTTCCGTGCACTAGCCAATAATTGGATGAATTCTACCACCCAATCCTAACAATTTTCTTGAAGTTCCCCCCCCACCTTCTTTAAAAAAAAAAAAAATGTTGTCCTCATTTAAAGATACTATGCTGCCTTAGTCAAGACATGATACATGGTTCTTTTCTGGCCCCTTCCAGTGTCCAAAGGATGTATTATTTTAATTCCCTGTCTGGTTAGAGGTCTGGGGAGAAAGGATACTATGTATCTCCAGAGCCGCACCTTCGACACTTCTTTAGGATTTCCAAACCAAACCACGATCTTGTGAAGGAAAGCGGCCCATATATTCTCACTTCCCAGTGAATGGCCCATTTCAGACTTTGTCCCCAGGACCATGTCTGATGTATATTATTAATCATAGGACTTCCGAAACACCAGGATCTTCATTAAGGTTACAGAAACTTAAACCAATGAAAATGTATTATTTAAAACCCCGTTCCTCATTATGTGTGTCGAGACCCTGTCTCCACCCAACTATCCCAAATTTCCCAATATTTTTTTTTTTGTGTGTAATTGCATGCATGGTCAAGTCGTGCCGTCCTCTGGATGGAATAAATCCACTCAATTTCTGTGGGAGGACATGTTAATATCCATTTAATACACAATTCCCTTCGTGCTAATAACATCAGGGTAAAAACAAGGCCCCCCCCCTAGGAAGAATCCCAAAAATTACTGATTTCGGGGTTAATGTTATTTCTGTCCCCATAACATCTGATGTGATCTTACCCACTTTGTTCCAAAATTCATATTTTACCAGACAGCTCCAAAACATATGGACCTCGTTTGTGTTGTCTTCTCCACATTTAGGACATTTCTTTATCTCCCGATTTCAATCTTTTAGGTTCTCCTCGGGGTCCAATATGCTTTGTGGGCTGTAAACAGGTGATTCTTTTTTAATGGTGCAGCATTTATACATGACCAAAGAAGTGACATTGATACTTGCCCCAAAGATTCGAGGTCTTCGTCTGGCAGGCCCTTCTTCCAGATTTCCATAAATGAGGCCTGCTCCTCTTCTCCCTTTTGTACCAATAACCAATACAAGACTGCTACCTCCTTTCCTTTATTGCTTTTAGAGCAAATCTTTACTGATAGATGTGAATTTCCTTTCAGATCTTTTCCCACTGCTTTTGCCCAATTTGATAATTGGTAGTATTTAAACTTTGAGATCGAGTTTCCAGTTATCGTTGATAAATGTGGCCAAGATATAAGATCTCCATCAATTAACAATTGGCCCTACAGTAGGATTCCACAGTTTCGCAAAGGCAATGCATCTGTCAAGCATGCTGGTGTTCCCGGAGAGTTCCAAATCGGGGTAATATCATTAAAATATGGAATTTTCAAGCGGCGACTTACTTGTGACCAAAGTTTTATAGCTGGCAGCAAGGTCTTCAACTTCACCTTTTAAAAAAAATTCGGATTGCCAAATTTTAGAAGAAACCGTCGGTTTGTTGGGTTACTGCCTGTGTAAGTGCTTTAAAAAGGGGTGAAAATACACTGTGCTCAATCATTAATTGTCGAAAGTTTTTTAGCTGGAATGCACACCTTCTTTTTGTAGCACATCCTCTTTACCTTACTGTAAAATTATCCAGGAGCCACGGTTTTAACATGGTGGGACCCAGCTGCCAGGGCGGTCTTCAGCTTCTTGGCCACACCTGATAGGATCAACACTGGATTTCCCGTCTACTGTGGTTTGGGCCCAACTGTCTATGGAGATGGACATAAGAAACCCTCCTTGGCATCTCCAAGTCAAACAAGGTAGTGCTAAAGCTGCCTTTTGTTCTACCAACTCTTCCTGCCCACTACCAGATAGCTAATCCCTGCTACGTGTTCAGCAGTTTACACACATTGACATTTTCTGGTCCCTGAGGCAAGCCATAGTCCTCGGACTTGGAAGGCATGCACTCTTCACTTGCAAAGCACTATTTTGAACACAGAGGTTGCATTCCGCCCATTAATGACTATTTGTTGGCTTCATTGTCGCTCTTCTTAACAGCCTCTTTAATTGGCCAGTGTTGAGCAAAAGTCACTTTCGATCCTTTCTGTGGAGCAGGGACCAAAGATTGATTTTAGTTAATCGGAGCTCGTCCGCTGCTCCAGACGTGTCCGTAGAGCTATTCCTTCTCCCCCTCCCCCTGACTGCTGCTCTCGCCAAAGCACTTTTTTCAGCTTCTTTTAATTTCAGCCATTTCATTACCTAATGTTGTGAAAGCTTGCAAGTGCGCAAGGGGCACCAAAAAGTAAAACAGACAGCCGAAATGGTATCTGATGCAAAGCTTCTGCAGGCAGATCTGTTTTATTAAAGCACTTCCTTCTCCTTCCAAACTTGTGGTCTTGATTTTATTGCTAACCATTATGTGTGTTAGATTGTCTCATTCGTACAAATAGTGCTCGCATCCTCTGTAGAAGCAGGATTGACAGAGGTCATGGCGGCTGCAGCATTGGCATTATCCTCACCATGTCGCACATCCCTCATGGTCCCAGTATAAACAAGTACTGCCTGCAACTTGTGAACACTCAGGATTAAGAGAGAGAAGATTAAGGAGCCATATCAGTGCTCTCCTCAGCATATCATAAACCTGAGCTTCTCCCTCAACTTGCTAATGAATGTCTAAGTTGCAAATTTTGGGCAAAAAATTCCACTATACTATAGGCAACACTTGAATAAGTGCTGGGTGAAGGACATGCCTGGCAAGACTCCTTCATGCAGATTTGTGGACAAGCATTTATGCAGTATTGACTCTGGTCCAACAGCCCAAACTGTGTACACACCAACACCACAGATGCCAGTCTCTAGTTTTGTCCCTTCACACACCGATCCCCTTCTTGTGCTTCAGAGCGCGGTGTCATGGAGGCATCAATACAAGAGCTTTCAACATTTCCAGATCGAAGCGTAACTAGTGTAGTTAAGGTATTTTTTTTCTTTGTGCACTCTGGGATTTGTAGTCCTGTTTATCCCATCAAAAATGGGGACTGCAAGTCCTAGAATGCAAAGAAAAGTAGCTGCAGAAGTTTCAAACTGTGGTACTATAAGAGGCGAGAGACTGTAGCATCTCAATGAAGGCGAGGCTCTATATCGCCTCCCCTCCTACAACCCCGGTCATATCAGAGGTGTCACCTCCTAACCAGGAGACGGGCAGTAATCACTAAAAATATAGGGCAGGAGAGGGCCAAATAAAGCGCCTGGATTCAGTAAATTATGCGGCTTAATGCACCACACTTTTTAATAGTATTACTTCATTAATTGATCGTTTTTAGGTCTCGGCATCGAGACCTATTGCCGCAGAGTTGCTCCTCAAGGGAGATAGAGCGGTGCACGAGCGGACCAGGCTCTGTGGACCCGCTTAACAGCAGGCCGGCCGAAGGCACGCACACACACACACACACACACACACGTGCAGACACACGCAGACACACACACACACACACACGTACTAAGCCCCACTTACCGCATCAGCGGCCTCAGCCGCCACTCCCGACTTCTGCTGCCACCTGCCGCGACTTCTGCTGCCACCTGCCGCCACTGCTCCTGCCTCACGAGAAGCCGTGAGCGTGCACATCCCGAAACCGGAAGTTCGTGGGCGTGCACGCTCACGGCTTGTTTAGGTCTCGGCCCGCTAGAAGCTTCCCTCTGAGGGCGGCGGGGAGCGCACCAGTTACTCAGTCTGCCTCCGTCCCTCCCCCTTGGACCCTCACGCCGGGCACGTTAATGCACATCTGCTTAATGTTTTCTGCAGGCTGAGGAGGCCGCCTCGCAGTGCCTTCGATTCTCTGGGAAGGTAGGTGGCTTACATGATGGACTGAGAGGGGGGGGGATCTGAACACGCCGGGGTAACGTGGAGGCAATGCAGCGGGGGGGAGGGGGGGGATGTCACAGACTCGCAGAGGAAGGAATGCAACCCGGGGCTTGTCCGGAGCTGCCCGAGAGGAGCGTTTATTTGTAAAATAGGAAGGTAATCCGCCGCCTGAGATAGAGCCATGGTGCCCACGGTAGGTGTTTTGGCTTGATTTGAACGTAACTTTTTTTTCGCCTGGTAGTTGTGCAGACCGGCCTTGGTTCCCTGGCTTGTTTACCTAGCTGGTTTTGGTTTGCCTCCGTTTTTTCACGAGTGGTGAATGGTCTGGAAAGGGGATAGCTGTGGGACGGGGAGTGCGGCTAAAAGAAAGAAATGCGTTTTTTTCCCCTCTTGGACTCTGTACTCAGGTATTTGAATTTCAAGGCAGGAAATGCTGTGGGGGTTGGGGGATTGGAATGCGCACATTCTGCAGCGGCAACATCTCTTTGGGGTAGATTATCCTTTGCCTGGTTTTGTTATTTGCATGTAAATTAATCCAGGTCCCCTCACCTCTGTAGTGAGGTAGCTGAAGGGCGTTTTTGACATGAACCTGTCCCGTTGCTTCCCTCTCCTTTAATAGCTCTTTTAATTATGGTTTTGCTGTACTTATACAGAGTTGCGTATACATGAATCTGCTCTTCTCAGCAGCATCCTTCTGCAGGAGTCCCAGGCTTTATACTTTATTTTCAGCATTTAATGCAGCGTTCAATCCCTATTAACGCTCCTGAGGTGTATTATTTGTTTGTTAATGATGTCTGTATGATTTTAAAGAAGTTCAAATAACATGTTGTGCAAAAGCCATAAGTATGAACAGATATAACACAAGTCTCGCTCACTGGGGCATGTTTCATACCTTACAATAGTTGTATCGCTTTTTTGCCGCCGCCATGGCACTGAGGACTTTGAAGGAGTTTTGCAGTGTTCTGTTAAAATTTGACATTTGGACTAACAGCCTGTAACCTCCCTCCTGTGTACCTCTGAGCCTTGAGATCACATTACAGTTCCTGGAGCATGCTGCTTTCAAAAGTCAGCCGGTGGAAGTGAGGATGATGACATTGAAATGTTGTTCAAACTTGAAATGTCCTCTGAAGTACATTCTACCTTATGATTATTATTTAGATTCATTGCTGTATTCAATCAATGTTAAGTCCTTTTTCTATTAAAAACGAGGACTGGATCCTTTATAATGTCTCACTGTACTAATATACCTATTCTCAGGATCTAGGTTCCAATTTGAGGTCAAAGATTCAGTTCTTAGTTGGTCTGCTCATCCTGTCATCTTTCCAATGTTGATAATCTGACCATGAAAGTGGGGGAGTGGCTAGGAGAGGCAAAGCCTCGAGAGGGTCATGATGTCCCTCCCTTCCCTGAGTTGTGGTAGTGAATAACGCTCTACACCTAGGGCCACTGCAAATATAGTTTTTGCCATGACATTTTTAGGTCTCAGCTAGTGTAGGCTGGCTCTGTGTGTGTGGCTCTGTGTGTGTGTGTGTGTGTGTGTGGCTCTGTGTGT
The DNA here is from genome assembly GCF_964263255.1 of Lissotriton vulgaris. Lineage (NCBI taxonomy): Eukaryota > Metazoa > Chordata > Amphibia > Caudata > Salamandridae > Lissotriton > Lissotriton vulgaris. The sequence goes on from NW_028253159.1 coordinate 175,137, forward strand.
GTGTGTGGCTCTGTGTGTGTCTCTGTGTGACTGTGTGTGTGTCTCTGAGTGTGTATGTGTCTCTGAGTGTGTGTGTGTGTGGCTCTGAGTGTGTGTGTGTGGCTCTGAGTGTGTGTGTGTGGCTCTGAGTGTGTGTGTGTGTGTGTGTGGCTCTGAGTGTGTGTGTGTGTGTGGCTCTGAGTGTGTGTGTGTGTGGCTCTGAGTGTGTGTGTGTGTGGCTCTGAGTGTGTGTGTGTGGCTCTGAGTGTGTGTGTGTGTGTGGCTCTGAGTGTGTGTGTGTGTGTGGCTCTGAGTGTGTGTGTGTGTGGCTCTGAGTGTGTGTGTGGCTCTGAGTGTGTGTGTGGCTCTGAGTGTGTGTGTGGCTCTGAGTGTGTGTGTGGCTCTGAGTGTGTGCGGCTCTGAGTGTGTGTGTGGCTCTGAGTGTGTGTGTGGCTCTGAGTGTGTGTGGCTGTGTGTGTGTCTCCGTATGTGTTGGGCTCGGTCTGTGTGTGTTGGGCTTTGTGTGTGTGGGTGGGTGCGTCTCTGTGTGGGTGTGGGTGCAAACGCAATAGGTCTCGCATTTGCGAGAGATTAAGCTATTGGCATTGTAAATGACAATGCCATTTATTTATATGTTTTAAAAATAAAAATAATGTCATGAGCAATGCCAACAGCTCTAACTTTAACAAAGACGAGACCATTGCATTGTAAATGCTTGTTAAACTTGGTAACTCTCTCTGGGCATTGGCTACACCTCTTAAGTAGAGCTTAACATCAGAGGTGAGCAGTACAGCTATGTAAAGGGCCTTCCATTGTCTGGCTACACATGTGAACATTTTTAGTAACTTTTGACCAGTTCGAGCTACAACATTATTTTTGTTATAATCTGCAAACTATGCAGCAGATGATGGGTTATGTGGAAAATGCAGCAAATCTATAATACGAGAACATTTTCACAGCTGCCCATTTGCATAATTCCAGTGGTCCTGGTTGCAGGGGATGAGCAACATATCACAGGACGTCAATGCGGGCCACATCATAGCTGTTTTTTTCATGTTTTTTACTTTGTTCCTGGAATAAACATATTTTTGTCATACATGAGGGTGGTGGAAAAATACATTGCACACCAAATATGCCATAAGCCTTTCCATGCAATGGGTGCATTTAAGGCACCATTTAGAAGGGTCGAATAGAGAAGTAAATAGGCCAAATAGGGAGTTCCAATGTACAACACATGCTTTAGAGGGGAAGCACCAGCACTTTTCTACTGTTTGGCGGCTGTAAAGCACCCAGTGTTCTAAAGCCAGTAAATCTAAAGATGCAAACATTTGGGTACCACAACTAAAAGAAGGTAATTTATCACACTCTGTCTCTCTTCATGTCACTACTACCTGCCGGGGTTCGAGTTTGAGATCCCACAATTTTAATTACTTATTTAAAATCCTACAGAAATTGTTTTAGATTACAGCAGAAAATGCCGATTAATTTATAACCAGTTTGGATCAGATGTTAGTGTTTGGGCCCAACTGGGACTTTTTTCCTGGCCTTTGTTAAGATGTAAGACAAACAAATACAAATATTACACACACTTACCCACACACACGTATAAGTACATATATATTCTCTCTCGCTTTCATTCATACAGCCCTCTTCACCCACCAGTCTGATGTGTCATTCATATTTTTTTTTTACCCACTGACACAGAGCATATTACAGCCACTTTAGCCATTGGCTGACTTGGCTAACTTCGCTGTAAACAATGGTATTATGCTGTTTCACAAAAAGCACACACACACAAAGTACATCTCTTCAGTACTGGGACTACTATGGCAGCGTTTGCTTTCTGAGGCCCAAAAATATTTTTGTATTTAGCCAATGATTCTTTTTTTTTTTATATTGGCGAGGGCCCAGCATCTCCTCAAAAATAAAACTCTACATAAACCATGAAAAAAAAAACCGAGCACTAATCAAGCGAAAGACTGGCTGCTAAAGCCAAACCGATTGTATTTGGCAATACTTGTTGTCAATCAATACATCAGTTTTTTAAAGATTTAAAATATAAAGTACATAGATAGCTTATTTTTGGTTGTGTAAAGTAGTTCACAAAAAAGATTTTGAATCCAAGCTCAGAACCAGATTGGCTGAGACTAATTAGCTCTGAGCAACATTTTGTGGTCTCACTACAGACATCTGTCACAAATGGGAAACGGCCTTTACCACTTAAGCCGAAACCCTGCATGCCTTTACCTCGCAGGCCACACTACCATGCAAGTCTTTTCCACTCAGGATTTTACAACGAATGTGCCTTTACCACGCATGCCATTACAACAAATTTTGTTGTAAAGGTTTGAATGGTAAAGGCATATTCGTTGTAAAAGTTGGGGGGTGTATATATTTTAGGGAAAGTTTTTTTTAGGGTTTAGGGTGGGTAGGAGTATATGGGTTTTTGGGGTTGTGGGATAGCTTGTAAGATTTTGTGTAGATTTGGGATTTTGGATGGCAAGTAAATGTTTAGGGTGGATATCAGAATTTGGATGGTAAGTGAATTTTCTAGGTTTAGGGTGGGTATTGATTTTTGTGTTGTAGGGGAATTTTTCGAGTTTAGGGTGGGTATGGGTTTTTGGGTCAAAGGTTTTTAGTGTTTAAGGTGGGTATGGGTTTTGGGTTGCAAGGTTATTTTTAGGGTAGGTGTGGGTTTTTGGGTTGCAAGGCTAGTTTTACGGTTTAGGGTGAGTACCGGTTTTTGGGTGGAAAGGGTATTTTTATGGTTTAGGGTGGGCATGGGTTTTTGGGTGGCAAGGTTATTTTTAGGGTGGGTATTAGCTTTTGGATGGAAAGGTTATTTTTAGAGATTAGGGTGGGTGTGGGGTTTTTGGGTGGCAAGAGAAATTTTTAAGATTTAGGGTTGGAAAGGGCTGTTTGATGGTAATGGGTGTTTAGGGTGGGTATGGGTTTTGGGATGGCAAGGGTGTATGCATGTACGTGTGTGTATATATATATATATATATATATATATATATATATATATATATATATATATATATATATTCACCACAATCCTCCATTCAATCGAACGGACGTCTCCGACACTCGAAAGTTGCTGTGCACGTAATATTTTAATCAGCAGGAAAACAACGCGTTTCGCAATGTAGCTTGATCAGGTTTACAACTTCCAGCCAAACAAGTGTCCTTTTACTCTTTCCCAAAACATAAACATAGAAAATGGACTATCACCCAAGTGTGTCGGTACTGGTTGTGGCAGACATTTTGAATGAGTCAAAAAGTACAATATTTCGTGGCAACAATTGTCATTTAAATATAAATTCAATTGATGACATTAGGCCCACCAGTTTTTACTTGTTTCAGTCAATATCTCTCTGAATAATGCCATCATATATTTCATTCTGATGTCAATTTATAACATATTATTTTCGGCAGACGGTTGAATTTCGGATGTTTAGTTAATGTCACTACATCGTTCATTATCCAAAATATTCAATTCATTCAACCCTTGGTTACGTGTTGTAGCCACATTCAGCCCAAGTGGGCATTCAATATTGAAAGGTATGCAACTCAATGCGATATCTGTACAGGTTTAGAAAATATCATTTTCTTGCACAAAGTGCAAGCCCAAGTGGGCATAAGCTAAGGTATGGGCTCAGGCAGCTCACCCGCTCAGCGCTGAAGCCAAGGGACACTGCTCAAAAGGCAGCCCGTGACTACACGGGAGAGTTTGGTGCAATCTCGCCAACTCACAACCCAGAGGACCGGCGCTTTGAAGGTTGGAGCGTTTTTGCAGGGACTCGAGGGGTCAGGACATTAAGAAAAGCACTTCATCAAGTGTGCCCGGATTTGTGAACGCCAACAACGAAAAGAAACGGCTTTGGTTACCCACAACACGCACTCCAGACACATAGCCTTCTGGGAGTTGTAGTTTGACATTGCCTGCAACTCAGAGGTTGATCACATGGTTGGGGCGGCGTCTACAAATGGATTTGTTATTCAATCACGAACTTTGCAACAGGGCACTAAGGACATGAGGAGCGGCAGCGAGGGGTGTCTGAAGAAGGTGTCATCACCGAAATGCATTATGCCCAGCTGCCTGAGTTTCCATTAAAAAGAACCCCACCTGTTAAATCCCTGCGTGTGGCTTCTTCCTTTCATAGCTTTGAAGGGTGGATGTTGATATATATATATCTTGCTTCGTGCTGTTCACCATTAAAGTGATTTCGACAGCAATTCAGCCAGTGTCAGTGAACCTTCTTTAAGGTGAAAGGAGGGAGTGTTTGGATTTTTTACCTGGAAGCCATGCACCAGGTTCACTGACCACCCTTCAAGGTTCTGGCTTGAGTTGCACGGCAACTTGGGACGTTTGAATTTGTTGGAGCCTGACCTGCTTGCCCTCTATGACGGAGTTGTGGAGCGAGGCCAGTTGGGAGCAGTGGATGAATTTCCGTACCTGCAGGCTGAAAGCGTCAAGAAATCAGTGAGTGAAAGAAAATAAAACGAACTATGCAAGGACATTACCTGAAATAATTTGCGCTAAGGGAACAATATGATTTAATAATGTGGCATGAAATACAGCATTTGAACATGGAAACGCTGGCGCCCACATTCACGTATGTACTTTTTCCCTGCGCACATTCTGTTGTTAATACGGCCCGCGCTGAAGATAAGAAGTCACGTGGGCTGCTGATACAGAAAGTTACCGCCCGTGATCAAGGCTTGTAATGGCAGAAACGTTGGGCTGTGGTAACATCTTGCTTCGTGCTGTTCACCATTAAAGTGATTTCGACAGCAATTCAGCCAGTGTCAGTGAACCTTCTTTAAGGTGAAAGGAGGGAGTGTTTGGATATATATATATATATATATATATATATATATATATATATATATATATATATATATATATATATATTCACCACAATCCTCCATTCAATCGAACGGACGTCTCCGACACTCAAAAGTTGCTGTGCACGTAATATTTTAATCAGCAGGAACTCCACTGGCTGCCGGTCCACCTTCGCGTTCGCTACAAAGCAGCGTGTATTGTGTTTAGAGCTATTCATGGCTTGGGACCGATCCCGTTGCGGAGAATGTTTGCTTGGTATCTTCCATCTCGAGCCTTACGCTCCTCGTCATCCAAGCTGTTAGTAGTCCCGCGCTTCCAGAGAGTGAGGATGGGTGGCCGATCGTTCAGAGTAGCGGCGGCCAAACTCTGGAACTCCCTGCCATTATCCCTTAGGAGTCTGGAGGCTCTCTCAGCCTTTAGAAAGGCGTTGAAAACCTACCTCTTCCCGAGGACAGGCTAGCTGCTGAAGTTGCTGGATCAGGGTTCAAAGCGCCAGGATGCCCTTGGTGGTGACAGGCTGCGCTATATAAGTATACCACAATACCACAATACAATATAGATATATATGCAGCCCGTCCCGATCTTGTCCGGGAGCTTTCAGGCTTCCGCCTACCTTTGCCTGCCCCGACATTGCCCAGCAGCCCGTGCCCCCGCCCGCCTGCCGCCTGGCCCGACCCTCGTCTGGCCTGAGTCAATGGAGGTGTTAGTCCCCGTCCCCCGCCTTCCCGGACCCCCGCCTGCCCTGACATTGCCTTTTGTAACTCCCCGTCCCCCGCCTGGCCCGACACCCGCCTGCTTACCTCACCCGCCGCTCCTGAGGTGACAGCTCCTCACCGCCTGTCCGCCGCCGCTCCTCCACCGCGCCATGTCTGCCTCTCCGCTGGTCGCACCGCCGCTGGCCTTTCTGCTGCTCCTCAGGTAACCGCTCCTCCCCTGCGCCATGTCCGCCGCTCCTCTGACGCCGCTCCTCGACGTGAGCACGCATGTCGCGGCCGGCGCTACTTTGGGGGGGGGGGGGGGGGAGGGACTACTTTTTTGTTAAAATACATTTTTTAAATAAGGTTTATTTTTAAACTTTATATAGCCTATAACCATCTACACACCCTGACGATTTCTACGGTGCATCGGGTGTGTAGATTGGCGCAGTGGTTCCGGAGTTTACCCGTCTCAAAGCCTGAAAGTTTCTCCTTTATTATAGTAGTATATTATATATATATATATATATATATATATATATATATATATATATATATATATATATATATATATATATATATATATATTTACTTTCCACGGCTCTTTCACGGCGGAACCTCCCACAGTCTGGTGGCGCGTTTCCAGCTGGCAGAGCCCCGCCAGTCAATCACTTTTCCAAAATATCCAAGTTAAACGCGCACTCAGAAGTTAAGTGGTACACAGTGTCGCTTTATTGCTGTAGCTTTTGAAAAAAAAATATATATATATATATATATATATATATATATATATATATATATATATATATATATATATATATACATATACACATATATATATCCAAACCTAGTTTGCCTGGAAGAAAGAGGAGCCCACAAACAAGGTAAAGGTTTCAGCATTTAATTCTTTGTGGGAGCGCAGCTTGCGAAATGGATGCAAAAATAGCAAATGCAATGAAAGTCAGCCTGACGCGTTTTGTATTGCTACTTCTTCAGAGGCACTGACTCTAGCTCCAAGGCAAACATTTTTCTTAGCAAAACCACGGCAGTAGTACCCGCCCCAGTGGACGTGGCCGGTTACAGGGCTTCATGGCACCTGTAGTGTAATGTCCTGTCTTCCTTCAGTGAGTGGCCTGCCTTGGAGCACACTGTTTGATGAAGAAATAAAACCACAGTGGGGTATGCAGTGTCACATCACAACACCGCAGCTATCCATTATCCCCCAACAAACGCTCCTCGCTTCCAAATCGGTGGCGTTAAGCGTCTGTAACAGCCCCAGGGCTAACCTCCGCGGCTCAGGCACGCCGCTACAATATCCAAGCCTAGTTTGCCTGGAAGAAAGAGGAGCCCACGAGCAAGGTAAAGGTTTCAGCATTTAATTCTTTGTGGGAGCGCAGCTTGCGAAATGGATGCAAAAACAGCAAATGCAATGAAAGTCAGCCTGACGCGTTTCGTATTGCTACTTCTTCAGAGGCACTGACTCGAGCTCCAAGGCAAACATTTTTCTTGGCAAAACCACGGCAGTAGTACCCGCCCCAGTGGGCGTGGCCAGTCGCAGGGCTTTATGGTACCTGGTACCAAGGGTAGGTCGCTCCCCCTGCCTCCTGCAGCGCCACCAGTGCTCTCGTGCCTTCTGCCCTCCAGTGACTGCCTTTCTCTCCCCTTTGCTCCCCACAGGTCCCCCATCACTTCTTTTCCGCAATTACCGCTGTCTCAGCCGTTCGTTTTTTCACCACTGCCATCTCTGTTGTCTACGCTCCTAACCTTGTGACTTTCTCTCCCTTTTGCTCCCCAAAGGTCCCCCCTTTCGCTCCTTTTCAAACTTGCCGCTTTTGAGCTTGTTCGTTTTTTCCCCTTTACTCCTTTTTCTTCCACAGGTCCCCGCTTCATCTTCTTTCCTCTTTATAGGTCCCCGTTCACCATTTTGTCGCCTCCGCGGCTCTTTTCCGGCCGTTTTTTCCCGTAATCTCTTTTTTCCCCGCCTACCCTCCCGCAGCCCACCTCCCAGCTGACCCTTCCTCCCCCAGCTACCCCTTAAATGGCGGCCGCTGCGAGCCGCGCTGCGAGCCGCACAGCGGACGCGCGCAGCGGGCGAGCCACTGGCGCTCCGAAGGCGCGCCAAAGGCAAGCCTGTCTGCGCCCATCCGCGCCTGGCCCGCGCCCAGCGCCAGGACCCCTGGCCCCCGCCGCCACCCTCAACGCCGGCCATAACCCCGCCTGCTGCCGGGCCACCCCGAAACGCATCCACGGACCCTTCACCTGCACAACCTGCAAGTTCACCTGCCTCCGAACCAGCACTGCACCCGCCCAGCCATGCACCATCAGCAACCACCTCAAGTGCATCCTGCTCAACACCCGCTCCATCCACAGACACGCCGTGGAACTCTGGAACCTCCTTGACACAACAGCACCGGACGTCGCCTTCCTCACAGAAACCTGGATGAACGTCTCCTCAGCTCCCGACATCGCCATTGCCATCCCGGACGGGTACAAGATCATCAGGAGGGACCACGTCAACCAGACCGGAGGAGGCATCGCCATCGTCCACAAGAACACCATCCGCATCACAACCAACCCCAACGACACCTTCGCCACCGCGGAACTCCTCCACTTCCAGATACACACCGACCCTCAGAGGCACCCTCGTCTACAGACCCCCGGGGCCACGCACACAATTCAGCGAAGACATCGCCGACTTCATCAGCCCGCACGCCCTCCCCTCCGCCGACTACATCCTCCTAGGGGACCTCAACTTCCACCTGGAGAACAACAAGGACAACAACACCGCCGCCATGGTTATACACTCTGCCAAAAATACACAAGAATCTCCCTTTTCCACCAGGGAGGCCAATTGCTTCTGGTATAGGGGGACCCACTGAAAGAATAGCGAAATACGTGGATCTCTTCCTGGGCCCCCTGGTCAGAAACCTACCTTCCTACATACAGGACACCAAACATATCTTGAGCACACTAGCAGACATTGAGTGGCAAGAAGGTTCTCTTCTTGTCACGATGGATGTGGTGTCACTCTACACCAGCATTAACACTGATCTGGGTATGCAGGCTATAAACAAATTTCTGTATAACAGACCAGCGACACTGTGGAAACGCACTGTGATGCTGTCCACCATGACTGAATTGATTTTAAAAAATAACTGTTTCATGTTTGATAAAAACTGGTACCGCCAGAAGAAAGGAGTGGCCATGGGCTCTAAAATATCACCCTCGTTTGCTAACCTATTCATGGGCGCACTCGAAGCCGACCTAATTTGGGGCAAAAAGGGTGCTCAATATATCGACTCCATTATCTTTTGGGGTCGATATATTGATGACTGCATCCTGATTTGGTCAGGCTCAGAGGACCTTTTAAATGACTTTTTCACATATCTGAATGATAATACTTGGGAGATTCGTTTCACCATGAAGTGGAGCAAAACGAACATTGAATTTTTAGATATTGAGTTCTACATATCCTCTAACTGTCTACACAGTAGACTTTTCAGGAAGTCCACAGCATGCAATGCAGTCTTGCATGCCTCGAGCTCACATCCCCCACACCAAATAAACGCCATACCCTTTGGCGAATTTCTAAGGGCGAGAAGGAACTGCATTGAGGACTGTGAGTTTGGGAGATGTTTGACAAGCATGAAGGAGAGATTTTATAATAGAGGTTATTCGACCAATACAATTGTGAAAGCTGAAAAAAGAGTCAGAAAAGTCAAAAGAGCACACACTCTGACTATTACACATAAGTCCACCACGATAAAGAAGGAACATGTCAGAATGGTGACTGATTTCAATTCACTCCATTTTGCGTTACGGAAAAGTCTTACCAAACATTGGAGCATATTGAAATCAGAGAGAGCCTTGACGGATTACATTACAGAGAGACCTCAAATCTCTTTTAGAAGAGGAAACACATTACGGAGTAAATTGAGTCCCACGGTACCTCGGGACACAATATGTGCTGATTGGTTGACACAACATAGTCTAGGGTTTCACAAATGCGGATTCTGCAGTGTGTGCAAATGGACCAAACATGGTACAAGACGATTTATGGGCCCGGATGGTGTCTCTTACACCATCAAGAGTAACATAAACTGCACAACCAAATTCGTGATTTACATCATTGAATGTGAATGTGGGAAATACTATGTGGGGAGCACCATCAGGCAATTAAAAGACAGAATGATGGAACACGTGAGGGCCATTTTGAACTGCGACCCAAAATATCCAGTAGCATTACACGTAGCTTCCTGCCAGAAAGATAAGAGCAATAAAGTTGTCCAATTCTTTGGGATTGAAACAGTCCCTTTAGCAGTAAGGGGTGGTAACCGAGAATTGAGACTTAGGCGTACAGAGGCAACTTGGATTATGCGTTTGAAATCTGTAGAACTAGGACTTAATTATGACCAGGAGATGCAGTATTTCCTAGGAGATTGAGCAATGTATTACTATAAATCAAAGACATGTTACTGTTTGTGATGTAGCTACAATATTGGCAGAACTGTGTTTGTGATCCTCTAGATCAGATAATACCAAAATGCATCTTCAAGCTTCGATAACTCTCCTACACTTGATGATACTGTGAATCAAGATCTTTTTTGACAATGTAGATGTGAACACAAAAGTTTTCTGTTAAAATGTATTGTAACTGAGAATGAGACTGAATTTGAAGTCACGTATGTTTGGGATACACACTGTGAGGCTAACTACATCCACTCACGGTGTGCACTACACACTAAGGAGGTTCGCCGGGATCTTCGTGTCACTTTGTAATATATTGCACGGAATTTTGACTTTGGAACACGTAACTCACTCGGTTGTCTATCTTTACTAATATACGGTATAAAATATAATACCAACGTTTCTATGATCCACGCAATTATAATAACGTAGGAACTTTGCAATAATTGGGCGAAATCAATAAACCCAACATGGACGCGACCGTAACGAAGAGAGCCGCTCTAGTTGATCCGACAAGATACGTCAGGACGCATATAACGCCTGCTTGGACCCGATCACGTGTCCAAACAGGAACAGGGCTCGGAGGTTAGGACGCGCGGTACGGTTTCACGGAGCCTCACACGGGTAAGACTAAGGGCACCAGAGGGACTTATGAACGGTGATTCCGTCCCTGGAATTAATGAGGAGTCTGATACCTTTGCGTTTTGCTGTTATTTCAGCTTGGGGTCTACGCTATTTGGGAACCACAACTGGAACCTGTACACAAACTGATCTACGCTATTTGGGAACCACAACTGGAACCTGTATACAAACTGATATATGAGATTAGGTAAGCCCACAGAACTGTTACCGCCAGCACGACTGCATATTGTTAAAACAGATGAGGAATACTCTTATCGTAGCCCGTATTTCTTTCAGAACAGCACTCTGTTCGAGGATAAGACATTACGTAATCACAAGATTTTGTGACCTCCGAGCCTTTTAAATACTGCGATACCACGATTATGTAAGTGTTTCAAATATGATATACACTTGTTGGTTAAGGATATTAGATTATGTTATAAGGAATGAAGTTGGGTCATTAACAAACGAGGTCCACGAGTGTGTACAAGTACTTTTAGTCAACGAACAGTTACGATGTTTCTTCTCTTGATTGGCACAAGGTATTAACAGATACAAACCTTGGATATATATTCGATAGAACCTCTGGATATATCTTTGGATAAGAGAGTACCAGGTATATTTTTAGTGATACATATTATTTGGTGCAATTACAGAATCAAGGATTGCAACCCTCGCCGCACACACTCATACCGAGTGTCATTGGTCACGGGCCCGGCTGGGTCGAAATTATCACCAGCTGAGCGGTGAGCCTCCGTTTAACTTTGGGCAAACAGCCTCACTATGGTTATTTTCTTGCCTTATCGTCACTTTGAGGACAATTAGTGATGAGATTTTTTCCATTTTTCTCCCCTTTTTATTGTCTTATTCAAATATACAGACCTCCTGACGTTTGCACGGCCATCTAGGTATGTTTTCATTTGGGTACATGTTTCACTGTACACCACCTACTAGCATGAAGGATGAATGAGTCGCACACGGATAGTACACTTTTTCCGCTGCGACGAACAGGACGTTGTATTTAAGGTCGCCTTGGGCACACGATTTATGTCCCTTCACCTAGCCATCACAAATTTACTACTCATGAGCACGTCCATTTTTAAATATCGGTATTGGACACCATTTTCGACACGGATGCATTGTGGTGGCACAATAAGAGATTTAAGGCGAATCACTGTACATTCACTGCAGTAGGAAGCTAATAATGTTTGTACAGACCATATACCATGGTCATATTTTGTGAACTGTATTCATACAAGATACATGCTCGATGCTACTCATTTGTTTGTTTCAGCCCTGAGGAATCGCGAGTGCGATGAAACACGTGTCGGCTGGCTGTATACTCCATTAAAGACTCCAAGATTCACTCTTCTGCTGGAGTTCTGTTTAAAAACTTCTGTCGTTTTGTGTTAAATTTGTTGTGACAGTGTTACTTAACTATTTATATACTTGAATTAGAGTGCATCGGCAATCCATGTATTTAAACACCGCCGCCCTGCTGGACAACCTCGGACTCAAGCAACTGGTCAACACCCCCACCCACTACGCCGGCCACACGCTTGATCCCGTCTTCTCGTCCAGCAAGCACATTGCCTTCAGCCACTCCACCGGACTCCATTGGACTGACCACAGCTGCGTCCACTTCAGCTTCAGAAGAACCACGGCCCACCACCACCCGCAACAGGTACCTCACAGGAGCTGGAGAAAGATCACCGCCGACCAGCTCACCACCTCCCTCAACCAGAACCCACCCGCCAGCACAACGGACCCCAACGAAGCAGCCCGCAACTTCACGCAGTGGCTGACCACCTGCGCAGACGACCTTGCACCACTGAAGAACCCTCCCAGCAAACCCAGAAGCAAGAAGGCCTCCTGGTTCACCGACAAACTCAAGGACTCCAAGAAGACCTGCCGCACCCTCGAGAAAGCCTGGCTCCTCGACCAGACCACTGACAACATGACCGCCCTCAAACACGCCACCCGCAAGCACCACCAGCTTATCCGCACCACCAAGAAGAATTCACTGAAGGAACGACTGGACAACAACGCCCACAACAGCAAGGAACTCTTCAGCATCGTCAAGGAATTCTACAACCCCAGCACCGGCAACAACGACATCTCCCCTTCACAAGATCTCTGCGACTCTCTCGCCTCGTTCTTCCACCGCAAGATCGCCGACATCCACAACAGCTTCGGCGCACCATCCACGCACCCAACCGTCGAGCCAACACCCCCCACCTCCAGCCTCCGCACCTGGACCACGGTGACCACCGAAGACACAGCCCGCACGATGAACACCATCCCCTCCGGATCTCCGACTGACCCCTGCCCCCACCACGTCTTCAACAAGGCCGACTCCACCATCGCACCCCAACTCCGGAACATCATCAACACGTCCTTCAACACCGCCACCTTCCCGGAGAGCTGGAAGCATGCCGAGCTCAGCGCCCTTCTGAAGAAACCAACAGCGGACCCCACCGACCTCAAGAACTTCCGCCCCATCTCGCTCCTCTCTTTTCCTGCCAAAGTCATCGAGAAGATAGTCAACGGACAGCTTGCCGCCTTCCTCGAGACTAACGGATCCCTCGACCCCTCGCAGTCCGGTTTCAGAGCCAACCACAGCACCGAGACAGCCCTCATCGCAGCCACCGACGACATCCGAGCCCTGCTCGACAACGGGGAAACAGCGGCACTCATCCTCCTGGACCTCTCTGCAGCGTTCGACACGATCTGCCACCGCACCCTAGTTCAACGCCTCAGCAACATCGGCATCCAAGAGAAAGCACTGGAGTGGATCATCTCGTTCCTTGCCGGAAGAACACAGAGAGTCCGCCTCCCCCCGTTTCGACCAGAGGCCACCGAAGTCATCTGCGGCGTACCACAAGGATCATCACTCAGCCCCACCCTCTTCAACGTTTACATGAGACCTCTTGCAGCCATCGCACGCCAACACAAACTCAACATCATCACCTACGCCGACGACACCCAGCTGATCCTCTCCCTCACCAGAGACCCCGACACCGCCAGAACCAGCCTACACGAAGGGATGAAAGACGTCGCCGAGTGGATGAAGAACAGCCGCCTGAAACTGAACTCTGACAAGACGGAAGTCCTCATCCTGGGACCATCGCCCTCCGCCTGGGACGACGCCTGGTGTCCCCCCGCCCTGGGCACCACTCCCAAGCCAACAAACCACGCACGCAACCTGGGCTTCATCCTGGACTCCTCCCTCTCAATGACCAGACAAGTCAACGCCGTCTCCTCATCATGCTTTCACACCCTTTGCATGCTCCGCAAGATCTTCCGATGGATCCAGACCGAAACAAGGAAGACGGTCACCCAGGCACTCGTCACCAGCCAACTGGACTACGGAAACACCCTCTACACCGGAACCACAGCCAAGCTACAGAAAAGACTCCAATGCATCCAGAACGCCTCCGCCCGACTCATCCTGGATATCCCCTGACGCAGCCACATCTCCGGCCACCTGAAGGACCTGCACTGGCTCCCCGTCAACAAGAGGATCACGTTCAGGCTCCTCACCCATGCACACAAGTCTCTCCACGACCTGGGCCCCAAATACCTCAACGGCGGCCTGACCTTCTACACGCCCACCCGCCAGCTACGATCTACTAGTCTCGCCCTCGCCGCCTTGCCACGCATCCGAAGAGCCACCGCCGGAGGCAGATCCTTCTCCTACCTGGCAGCCGACCCAGGACCATCTCGCCTTCAGGAGACAACTCAAGACCTGGCTGTTCGAGCAGTAACGGTCCCCCTCCCCCAAGCGCCTTGAGACCCTTCCGGATGAGTAGTGCGCTATACAAGTGTTATGATTGATTGATGTGTAATGTCCTGTCCTCCTTTCAAAGATAACTTCTAAGGGGGAAAGGGGTTCATGGTTGGTTAGTGACTACAGTAGTTCTCAACAGTAGATTTTTGTGTGTGTTTGGGACAAATTAGGGAAGGTGGTAACAGTAACGAGACGAGAATGGATAATTATGGACCCAATATCATATACTTATTTGCTTTTTATGGAGTTGGTGGGTCAGAAATGTTGTATGGTCATGAAACTACCTCATTGAGCACAAACATGGTATGTACTGAACGAACAAAAGGGTGCTCAGCAAAAAAAGAATTTATAAAAAAAACACAAACAGAAAAAAAAGTATTTTATTACTTGCACAAAACCCATCCCTGAGCTTCACATGCTCAAATAGGCTGGCAGTAAGTCGCAAGACCAGCCGAGTCATGAAGATCTCCATGCGGATTGGGAAGCACACAAAGAGCAACAGAGTCAACACAAAGACTGCTAGAGCTTCAACAGGAGGTGGAAAATACACTCTAGACCAAAAGAGCTCGTCATTCCCCCCCCAATAAAACACGAGAAATGAACAAGAGCTACGAACGCTATGCAGGAAAAAGTTGAGGCAGAAGAACTCCCACTTATTTCCCTCCACCACCTTTCACATCTCCTGGAAGCACCCTCCTCTTGGAATAAACACATCAGGCGGTGACTAAAATGTAAAGGGCCAATCAGTGAATAAGTCACAACAGACCTCAAGACTCGTCAACAAACATTGTAGAATGCCTACTGTTGGCGATTTTTGGAATGCGATGGCGCGTTTAAATTGTATCAAGGAGCCTGTGGAACCGTGTATTCTGGACGGTGTCCTGTGACATAACTAAACATAATAATTCTGTATGGAATTAAATAAAATGTGTCATTGATGAATGCTAGTTTCTGTATTTTGTGTGTGTTTTTCTGTTCAAATCATAGTCAACGCTTAGGCCGGAGTGCCTGGCTTCCAGGATTTCAATAATGATTCAGTGGGGGAGTCCCCGAGTTCCAGTGATAATTAGGCGGGGGTCCCCCGAAGTAAAACGGGTGAGAATCACTGACCTAAACAACATTTGTCACTTAACATTAAACAAGCTCAAATAAAAAAATGTTTTAAAAAAAAAAAATTCTAACAACTAATGTGACTTGGTTCTTCTGAGATTCCGGGGACTCCAGATTCCACTGGAAGAATCTTTTATAGCCTTTACTAAAACTCTTCACAAAGGGATCCCTGCGTAAAGCTCTCAACACGCGGCATGGCGTCCTTTCGAAGCCCTTGTCCAATTTAACGCCATACTTGTGCCCGCAATGAAATTAAATGTGATCAATAAACTGCTCCCCCCCCCCCCCCCCCCCCCCCCCCCCCCGCAGCTTGTGCGCCACTGGATTCTGCTGCGGTGTTCAGAGCCGTGCTTGGCAGCTGGAGCGAAGAGCTGGCCTGTTTTGTAGCACAAATAAATGACCCAAGCGTCAGGCATTTCCTGTTGGTTATGCTATGAGCTAAACTGTTAGAAATGAACAAGCTACTGGAAACCCTCCCCACCCACTCCCGTCGAGCCATTATTGCTCATTTTGCGCTGGGCTACAGATCAGCAAACGGGAAAAGAAGTGATGATCACGAAATAGAAATAAATGATTGAATGGGGAATATTCAGGCCTGCGCTGGAGAGGTCAAGGGGACTCCAGGAATTAGCACAGGCAAGGTCACTTATAGCTCTAAGAAGTGTCACTTTAGGACTGAAATGCATTTACTCACTAGAGAACTTGTCTTTTCACAGAAGGTACACAGAAAACTAGTACCACATGACCTTGCATACTGGGGAAAACTCCACAAAATGAAACTTGCTCCCTCTGATGCAAGTAAAGAGGCCAGCAGTTTAACAATTGATCACACCAGGGACTGGCAGCCCAGCAAGCCCCACCTGATTTTTTATTACCTTACTGCGGTCAACTATATTTAAGCAGACTTTAAAATGCAATAGGGGAACAAGTTAAAAGCTCATTTTTTCGCGCCCAAGGAAAATAAGGACATTTTGGACACCTTTTAGTTTCCACTGCCTTCCAACCTCACAACAGTCTGTAAGTGAATCAGTATTTTGTCTCCACGTTATATGACAAGTGACAAAGCTTCGAAGAACAAATGCATAAAACTTGTAGGCTTGCAGAAATTACACTCTAGAGACAAGAAGAAAATCATCTGCTGAGCAGAACTTTATTTTCCAGTCTAAAATGTTCCAGTGCAGTTGATGTACATTATCATGTGAATGACTAACACTGCTGCCAAATGTCTGGGAAACAGTGAGACGGGAGTTCCCAGAGCCCAGGAACAAATGTTCCACAACATTCCATCTACACACTAGAGCACTGTTCAGCATGTGAAAGAAAAGTGATATCCTCGATGATCTGTGTTCGGCGGCGGCGGAGGCAAGTGTTGGCTTCTGATGGTGCATGCGGTTGGGATCGTTTTTTGGCGGGTGTGTCTGCTGGTATGTGGCATTGTTCACTGTAAAGTGGGGCCTAGCATAGGTGCTGCTGTTTGCCACCCTCATATAAAAAAAAATATTATAATAAATAATCACACACATATGTATGGAAGTACACCAAATGTGGCAGCAAGCTAGATCTTTACCCAGAAAGGGTGCTTTTTGCGATTTGGTCTAAATCCGTTCAGCAGTTTTTGAGAAAGCCAGGATAAAAATGTTCAGGATGGTTGGGTTTGCGGGACTCTCGAGGGCATTGTGCAATCATGGAACTTCAAATAACAGAGAGCTCTGATTGGCCAAAGGGGCCTCATTTCCAACCAGCGGTCCCACTCCTGCAAGAGCTCTCTCAACGGCGGTCACCACTGGTTAATTGTAGTTAGGTCAGCGCTCCCATACGAAATACCTTTTTTGTTTCACTAATACTTTTGTGCCATTTGATGAATCTTCAAGAAACTTTAAAGAAAAAGTTTTTGTCCTAGTTTGTGATCAGTCACGCGGAGGAGAATGGCGGGCATAGTAATGCTTAAACATCCCACCCACTTTCCCCCAGAACAGCATAGGGGGGATAAGTTCCTTTTTATTTTTTAACCAACTTAATGATTGCAAACTTCAGGAGCTAAATTAATGGCGGGCTCTTTACTATGCCCATCGGGGTATATAATAATTAAAGTACCCCTCTGTCTTGCCTGAAGGCAGGAGGTAAATATTCCTAGTTCCTCACTTAACCTACTCAGGGCAGGGACATTCTTTATTCCAGTAACTTTAACCAGCTTCTCTGTGACCTGCAGTTTATATGAGGGTACAGAAGAGACAGTGGCTGTGCCCTGCAGCATTTGGCCAATCATTAAAGAGAGGGGCAGCTCACTTAAGTCCCTGGGTACTTTTAATAGCTGTGAAGATGGCAAGGACACATAAGAGTGGCCCTGTTCCTCTGTGATCCGTAGCATTTGTCGGGGTGCAAAAGTGGGGAACCTGCCCCCTCCTTTTAGGTCTCACCTATCAGATAGTGCAAGCTGTCAGAAGGAGAAAAGACCTATTGTCAAATTACAATGGGCTTCAAGCCCACCGATTACTCACTATTGGTTGGTTTTACGGTCACTCTCATATGATTGCTTCTTAATTGCTACATTGTGTGGACTTTACTTTCTCTTCTTGCGTTTGTCCCTCCTCTGGAGCATGGACACATTGAATAGTGGAAGGGCACAAGCAATTTTCAGGCGCAAGCTTTTCAATCAATTTAAGTCTACAAGCATGAGTGTTTTCCAGTTTTCCCCCTTGTGAATTTTGTATTTTTTTTCTCGCCCTCCCTACGTTGTCCATATGCTTCCCCATCCCTCGCCCTCTGTTGTCAGTGTTTTTCCCCATTGTTGTCTCTTGCTTGTCCTCTCTCTCTCACCAGCATCCTTCTCCCCCACTCTCCCTCCATTTGTGTGGCCTCGTCCCTGCCTACTCCTTCAACCCACTGCCCCATTTTTTTTTTTTAAAGCACCATGGCACCATAATAAAAAATCATTAGTGCTGCATCAAAAAAAGCGCATTTCGCTCAATTTCTTTTATTTACTAATCCATCTTGGAATGATAAAAAACAAAACATGTCATTCTTTAGTAAATAGTTGTTGCATCATTGCACGCACGCATCATAGCACTTTTTTTTAACACTATTTTCAGCTATGCTGCTCAGGACCCACGCTGCCGTGCCGCATGACTAAAATGAATTGCCAAAGGTAATATGTCTCACTAGCAATGCTAGTCATCAAAAAGTGAAATAAAAACAGGAAATTCAGCTGAGAAGCAAAGAAAAGTGGAACTTTTTAAATGAACTTTGGTCTTGAGATGGCAGAGTGCGAGGGGAATGAGACAGGGGTAGAGTTCTGGAGCAATTAAATAGTTAAGGTGTCGGCTGCCAAATTTAACTTTGAAATAGCTGCATTATTGTTCTGTCATGGTTTTTTGTAAAACTTTTGTTTGAAAGCCGCTGGGTGCTTGCCAATGTGGTTTTTTTTTTTAAAAGAAATTAGCTAAAAGCAAAAAATATTATTTTTTCTCAAAACAAACATTGTCATAATTATACCTGGCACTAAAGGGATACATGAAGACACCATCATCTCCTTATCAATGTTCATATGAGGTCCAAGGACGTCTCCAGATGGTTCCATGCAAAAGATACCGGTGTAACTAATGACCACTTAGCAGGCACACACAAACCACAAAATTAACACCTACCTACCAGGCCTTTTAAGGAGCTCCGAAAAAGGGCAAAATATAAGCAATATTCGATCAACTTTGAACCCAAAAGGGAAACCAGAAATCCAGATGCAAAACTAGGCACTTTACAGTCTCACCCGGAAAATGAAGCGCTGTATCAATTCTCAATAACGACAAAATGATAATGTGATCGACTACAGTAGGATGAAAGGCAAATGCAGATCCATGAGGGGCCGGGACCCTTGAACATTATGTTGTACATAGATCTCAGCCGCAGATACTCCGCATGTAGAGCTATCTAGCCATGAGTTCCCAGCACTCACTTTCTCTTTAAACGGACCTGGCTTTAAAAGGCTGCCTGGGTTTGAATGGCGAGATGCAGTAATTGCAAGCAGATGGGCTGCTCTTTTATGAGCCCATTCCACTAACGTCTCCTCCATCCGAGCAGAGAGCTCATTTCATCCAAGTGCCCAGTCATTTTCTTCCCCACCTGGTTAGAACAGGAATCTGAGATGAAAGGCAGCGCTTAAGGATTAGAGGGGAGGCAGATTTGTTTATCCACTTTTCAATACAATCCATGTGGAAATTTATTGAAGCAGGCAGACAATATTTTAGTCCCGGCTGGCTCCTTGCCCAATGCACTTCTTGGCTCCTCCCGTTAATGTTTCGTCACACACTCACAAATGAGACAACGGTTTTAATTTCAAGGCGCTCAACAAGTCCTAGAAATAGTAACTCTGCTTCGAAATCCATTATCATTAATTAACAGGACGTGTGACATTAAGATGTGGTCCATGGATTAACGAATCCACTGCAGTGGCTTGTTGTATTGTATTGGATTGTAATTGCATTTATATAGCGCTTACTACTTCTGACGAGGCTTTGCAGTGCTTTTTCGGCGGGTAGCATGCTACTCCGGGACCCATAGAGGATTAGTGTTGAATTAGTATAGTGAAACATGCAAGTACATTTTAAATGGTGGATAAGTTAGTCCGTTATTTGGATTTGGAATGATAGCAGAAGAATAGAGGAGGAGAAGAAGGTTTGTATTTATATAGCGATTGTTACCCCTGATGGGGTTTTGAAACATGCTATTCAGGAAGCCCATAAAGGATTAGTGGTGAATTAATATGGTGAAATATGAAAGTAATTTCAGTGGTGGATATTAGTCAGTTATTTGGAGTGAGAAGGATAGCGGAGGGATAAAAGTGGAAGAAAGGTTTGCATTCATATAGCACTTGTTACCCCTGATGGACGTAGAAGCGCTTTTCTGGCGAGTAGCACGGCACTCCGGAACTCATAAAGGATTAGTGTTGAAAATTAGTATAGTAAAATATGAAGTAATTTGAGTAGTGGATATGTTATTCAGTTATTTGGGTAGAGAATGGTAGGTGTCGGGATAGTGAAGGGAAAGCGGTTTGTATTTATATAGCTCTTGCTACCCCTGATGCATGTTGTTCAATAAAGGCTTGCTGGTTTACATATTGGGGATTACTACGGTGAATGCAAATATTGAGTTGTTCAACAACTCATTCCTTCCAGGGTGTCGTAATTCAGGTTAATGCTGTATTCAAGGTTATGGAACATCCTTTTCAGAATGGAACATTACGCCTTTATGTGCACCACAGCTTCCTTTTTCCACATGAAAATGTTGTGCAAAGGCATTGCTACCAAGCTTTTAGTGCACTTTTGTGTGCAATTTCCACTTTTTCAGTGTACTTCTGTGTGACATTCCAAGTCTTTTGTGTAACACTTTGAGTGACACTTTACTGTGAGTATAAAATTCAGCTATGTTCCAATAATGACTTACTTGTCTAAAACTACAACCTTTTGTGAAGTGGGAGTGGTCTAGAAATAATCTACAAATTACTGCAACACTCCTGAAAAAGCCTATGCAAGAAGGCCATGACTTGTGTTTACTCCTTAGCCTGGATGCAGAAAAGTCTCATACCCTTGTCTGGACCACAGAACATCCTGGTGTGAAGGATGCACAGAGAGAGGAGATTCAGCATCTGCCACCCTCACTGAAAAATCTTCAGTAATCTAATCTAGTTTCTTATGAATACAATTTTTCTGTTTTTATAACTAACATCTGATGTTGGTGGTGGACAGTTACAAAATATGCAATGGTTTATGAAAAACATGATATTCAACAACACATTTAATCTATTTAAATCATACAGCCAGCCTCTCAGCAAGTGGCAGAGTGCTGGAAGGTATCTACTGAAGTGTGCACAAGCGGCATCCAAACTCTGGAGACCCTGTCGCTAAACCCTGTATGTCTCCCACCCACAGGGACCACAATACTTGCTGTAGGAGGGAAAAATTCAGGCAACAGTAAGCATGTGAACATCCGCCAGGTTGTGCCTGTACAGAGAGATACTTAAAAAACATAAGACCCATCCTGGCCTGTCTTTGTAACGCGTTGAAGCCAGAAAGGTAGCTGGACAGTCTGTTTGTAGTACTTTGACAGAGAGGTTTTTGTAAGGTGTCTTGGCTTTTTCGTCCGAGGGAGTTGGCTCTAATGTCTGCCTTTGGTATGGCGCTGTGTTTCGGTGCAGTCTCTCTAGAGTCCTTCTGTCAAGGCAGGTCTCCACCACAGATGTTTCTCTTGTGTTTATCTCTTCTACACTATTCTGTACCTGAGCGGTCTCTCTGATGTGTGTCTCTGTCAAATCACTTGGGCTTAGATAGGTAAATGTAGAGCCTGGCTCCCTAGGATATTGTGACCAAGAGCTGTCTCTAGCTGATACAGTTTTCTACCATTGTCAGTGTATCTCCTACTGTCAGGGTCACTGGAATTATGCGACAGGGGAGAGTAAAATTATGCGGCAGGGGTGAGTAAAACTAGCTGCTCAGACAATGTAAATTTGCTGCATGGAATGTTGGAGTGATGATGATGGATGGAATGTTTGGGTGCCTATGAGGTGAAATGTGACAGTTGGGCCGAGCAGCAGGCAGGCTGCTGTACATGGATTTACCAACTTGCAACTAAGACTAAATAAATCATCATAAACTACATCTCGGCTACCTGAACTTCATTACTACACTTGTATAAGCCGAGTCCCAGCTTCGAACCCCAGCGTGGTCTTCTAACCTGCTAAACCGATAACAGGAGTACATAGCAATGAAGATTAGTAGTAATAAACATCTCAAATGGAATCGCGAAAGGGCTATTGTCATTTACACTCACGGACACTGGGTTTAGGAGATTCTGCAGCGATTTCCATAGCATGGTGGGATTTTTCTCCTTTTTGGGAAATAGCAGAAACAACGAATCTGGATGACCCGGTTGCAGAGTGAAATCCATAGCATCATTTAAAACATTATTTGAGGAAAAAAACTTCAAAAAGGCTAATTTCTGACAAATTTGGTTTGACCAATTCCATAGGAAATTCTGCAAATTAAGCATACAGAGCCTCTAACACCTTAGTAGACACAAGAGGAACAGATGGAAATTAATAAACGGTCACTTTAAAGCAGTCCAGGTACCTCTGGTAAATCCCTTGTCCACTCTCGGAAATATAGAGGACCTTGAAAGAGAACTCAGTGAAAGTGAATAGAAGGGCATACGGGTCATTCACACAAAACTTCTCGGAAAGCCAGGTTCAAGTACATCCACTTCAATTTACAAGTGGGGCAACCCTTTCCCCTGGAAGACTTACTAAAATACACTCAGGGACACCCCGAGAAACCTCAGACACCCAGAACCTCAAACTGGACCCATTTGCATGATGCATAAGTGCCCACATATCACCAAGCAGTGGAAAGAGGATGAGAAATCTCTCCCCAAAATTTGAGAAAACTTAGAGCTCTTAGACCTAGAAAGCTGGTTATCGGGGCTTTTTAATCATTCTAAAAAGGCACAGAGTTAAACCGAAATTCCCCGATTGCGCCATACTATTTATTAGCTATTAGAACTACAACTTGCGTATTGGAAGGCTGTCTATCTGTATCTAAATGAGGCAAAGCCCTTACCCACTGGGTAGAAGCTGCATGTCTGGCACTTCACTGAGAGGAAAAGTGAGGGTTGAGGTAGAACCCCATAGTGCACCAATGTGATGATATCCTACAAAATGTGTGAACATCAGAGTTACCTGAAAAACCATTTTGAGAAAAACTTAGATATATTTGCAGCTGACTGTAACAAACCAAATCGACATGTAAGTAAAGCCCCAAAAATGCTACGGCAAATGTCTCGGACAATCCTGGCACGGATACTTCTGGTTCTTCCTCCTCGAGTGATTCCACAGAAGCTTGTACCTCCCTTCCAGTGGGTACCCTGGATGAATTGCATTGTGAATCTGGTGATGTTCAAGAAAGAGGGGAATCTTATTCTTGTGTCGAAGGAAGTACAGTGGATAAAAGAGTCAGACGGGCGCATGACTGGTTAAAAGACTTTATTGTTGAAGGGTGTAAATAATTTTATTTTGTGCAAACAGGGTGGTGATATCTTGTTTTAGTTTTATCCTATAAGGGGGGGGGGGGGTGTTGTGGCTCGTGCATGCGCTTCCATATACGGATGCATTGCTCACATATTGTTACGATTTGTATTGTGGTCTGCATGGTAGAATGCCTGGGGGATTCCCTGCTGGTCAGTTTCCGACAGGCGTTTGTAGCGAGAGACAGGCGTTGTAGCGAGAGACAGGCGTTTGTAGCAAGAGGATCGAGTTACCCTTGCTGTGCACTTTAGGCTAATAAATGACCTTTGGAAACTGCACTTGAGTCTTGCATTTCTACACAAAAGCAGATTGCACATTATGCCACAATTTGTGCCTTTTTTGTACGCATACGTTGATCTCCACTGCCAATATGGCCTACTTTCCTGGCCTACTCCCCAGCACAGATGGGTCTGAAGTGTGGGCTTGGCGTGAGGGGGGGGGGGGGGGGGGGGGGGGGGCGGTGGGGGGGGGGGGAAGGGGAAAGTCATTAAATCCACGCGGTGAGGCTGTAGGATTCTACAAATCTACTTGGTTGCTTGCTTTCTCAAATTTAAAGGAGAACTGTTTAAAAGAGACGCCTTCAAGTATAACAAAGACGCTAAGCAACTTCAAAGAAATCAACTAAAGGAAGGGGACCGTCAGGGCCCACAGCGCAAGGGTCACTGAAGTCAGGTATTTTATGACAAGACATGAGGCTAGTATTATGTGTAAAGCTTTTATTGCCACATCCAAGCAGCAAGCCTTTAAAGAATTTGAAAAAGAACAACCAAACAATGAAATAGAACTTGAAAGTCCAACAAATGCTCCCCGACAGCCATCTTCTTTCTCTTTGTTTCCTGCTTCCGAGCAGATAAGTATGTGTTTAGCTATTCCTCTAAGGATATAATGTTTACCTTGTATGGTGTTAGTGATTTTTGGAGACGTTATTAAGCATAAAATATGTGATTATGAATGGTTCTAAATCCAAATTATGGATTGAACATGTATTTATTTATATTAGATTTGGAAGAAAGTATTTAAGAAAGGAAATGATATATATTTTGGTGAGGTTTGGTAAATATTCTAATTAGACTGGTAGTAAGTTGTCGAAAATAGTATGATGTTTTGAATTGTAACGTTGCTGTGAGAAGATCAAGGGAAACCAAGCAGTGCAGAGTTTAAAGAAAATGAGTTAGTCAAAGACATATGGAGTAAGTCGAGCAGACGAAAAACCGCTTGGCAACATTTTTAGAAGTATGGATACAGTTGAAAATACCTTTAAGTTAATACGCTGAAACAGCAGTTAAACAGCTTCCTTGAGCTGGGTTCTGCGGGCAGCTTTTAGCCCCTATTGGCATCAAAGGATTTTCAAAAAGGCCGGCTAACTTTGAAAAGGGCATGCACATCGTAGCGTCTATTTCCATAGGAGATTTGGCACAGTGACGCTTGAAACTCGGTACGCAACTTGAGCAGAAAATCGAGTCCGCGTAATTAAAAGTGTCCAAGCAGGTAATATATAATAAAAATTATGAAAAGGTGAACGTTAAATGAAACGCTAGTTTAACAAGCATTTGCAATGCAATAGGTCTCGCGTTAGGAAATTTTGAGCTTTTGGTATTGTAAATGACAATGTTTTTATTTATGTGTTGGTTTTGAAAATAGCTAAATAATAGCTTTGTTATTTACAATGCCAATAGTTTCAACTTTCGCAAATGTGACACCTATAGCATTTGTAATGCAATATGTGTTGTATTTACGAGACTTCGATGTATTGATATTACAAATAACAATGGCTTTTCATTTTTTTAATAATTAATACTTAAATAAAAGTTTTGGTAATTTATAATGGCAATAGTTTAAACTTTTGTAAATAACTTTTGTGAAGATTATGTTCATTGTATTTTATTGTGACGAAAATCCAAGAACAGAAGTGAAATATTAACATCTTTTTCTGACATTTGTAATAAAGCTTGAAACATTGAGAAAATATATTTGAACCAGTTGTTGTTAAATGGTTGCAAAGATTGATGCTGTGGTGGCGCTGAGTGATGTTGTGGTGGCCTACCTGAAACTACTAAAGTATGTTGCCAATGAGGCACATACTCTGTATCTATGTTAAATTCAGAATTGCATGAACAGATTTACCTACTTTGCAAAGTGTGAGAAATCATGGAATGATAAGACATGCTATTGTTTGAGTAGGGAATATAGCACTTTCCCAAAATCAATTTGCCTACTTTCAAGTTAATGGAAATGGTGCAACCTACAGTGATATATTGCTCAAAGCAGTGATTCCAGACAGCCCAAGGAATGGCCACTCATTTTTCTACCTTTCTACCATAGTTCTTTTGTTCTAGAATCCAGGAAAAAGGTTACACCTCGAAAACATGGTTTCCGGTGTGGGCACATATGTTATTTTGAATACCGTAAGAACTAGGATGGCATGATCTTGTCAATAGACGTCAAGTAAGGCAGCACTACGGATGGGTGCCACCACCTCTTTTTATATATCGCAGGTGTCCATAAGGATGGATGTGGGACAATAAGCCATACAAGTTTATAAAACATCATAATACAGTAATAACAAATATAAAGTCATTTTTAAATTGCAATATATCCAGTTCTGCAAAATACAAATACACAACCTCAAAACGAGAGTCCAAATCTCCTGTTATCTAAACCCAACTGGACTGAGCAAAAGCATAACCGAAACTTAATGTCACGTCACAATTCGAAATGGATTACCTCATAAACCACTAAAAATATTTGTGGATGAAATCTTGAATTAGTGTAACCAAGCACTCCCTCCCTGACACTACTAAACATTCATTACCTTTATTATGCTATATCCACGGAGGTTGAGGAGCGCCGGACCCATGCCATAATTTTGAGAAATCCATGTAAAAACAAATTTCCACACAGCAAATATATATTACACTTTTACAGTATTGGTGGTTTACTTGAAAACCTAGCATGAATCTGACCTTCCGAGACCTATGTTGAGCATCTCTACTTTAGAGAAAGGCAAGGTACATTTGAATTAAATAATTTAAAAATGCAACATTCTAGAAGTAGGGGAATGAAGACACCGGAGTTGCCTGAATTTCTATCATCCCACGTAAGGCCAGTATGCAGCTGAAAATGGGAACGCCACCGAACAGGTGCATGCGGACACCCTGCTACTGCCCATCACCAAGCATGCCTCCATGAAGGAAAAGGAGAGCTATTTCTGCTGACCCCCTTAAGGATTCATTACTGATGCCATTAGCACTGCCATCCATCATTCCTGCACACTGTACATGTTCGGGCAAGAACCCATTCACATGTACATTAACAAGCAGAATACTCCAGTAAGTCCGTCATAGACTCGGGTGAGTGTGGGAGGAGGCAAGGTCTTATCCGGGAATGCCCGGGTACTAGAAATTAACAGCAGGTGTAGTAATACAGTACCCAGTTATTGCCACTTCAGGGCATTCATCACGGAATTAGCACAATTAAATATGGGTGCAAGCATGTCAAAGCATTTGCCGCCGTGATAAGATTGCAACCCGCAGGTCACAGGTTCGAGGACCACCTGGTGCAGCTCCTCCTTTCATCCGTGAAAGCTGATGAAGGCAGAGATATTGAGTCGGGCGTTAATAAAATAAGATTAACTGAACAGCACAGACATAAAATGCTAAAGCTCTTGAAACCTGCGGTTTAAGGGCGTGATATACAACAATCTGTTATTTACAGGATGTTTGGAATTGCTCCGCTCTCAGCCAATGGCAGCTGTTCCTCCTCGCACACACCTGCAGTGCAGTTTCATTCAGAGATTATTAACCTGCGTTCCAAGCCCTGGAAAGACGCATATTGGGCCCGACAAGTGCACACACAAAGCTGCGCATCGCACTCCCATTAAAAACCGCACTCAAGCACCGTCCGCTCGGGGAGGACCGTGGCTGCCCGCGGACCCAGGGAGGTTTCCGAAGTCCTGCGCTCCAGAAATATGTCAACTTTTATATCCACCACTGTCTAGGCAGCCCGACACCTCCACCCCTTCCGGATCCCGCACACTGGCTGCTGAATTATTGATCCCCACTGCAAATTGATTTATAATGTTTGGAATGCAAAAAAATATTTACATTGAGACACCTAACCTTCCCCTGCCCGTGCTCCTATAATCAAAAGGAAATGGAATGGCGCAGTATGTTAGCATGGGGGCACCATACTCCACTTTAAATCTTTCCTAGACACAATGCAATTACAAATGCACACCTCGTGGTTGTACTGCGCAAGCCATGCTATGCACTCCATGTCAGAAGCCTCTGATGTTTGACTTTGTCTTGTTAATGTGTTTATGGGGCAACGTAAGACTGATTACGGTTCCCTTGGAGTGCAAAACGAATTTGCAGGAAGTGGAAAAATGGGATGAGAAGTTTAAGCTCTATGTCCAGGCAAGTAGAAGAACATCGGTTGAGGGGAAAAAGGAGGTAAGGGGGCTTGATTAATAAAAGAACTAGGCTGGCAAATGAGAGCCGTCATACCTAATGAAAGAAGGAATAACACATACCTGATTTAGAACAAACAAGGTTGTCAAAGGAGAAACTATCCTCGTGAGGGAAACCAATTCTTGCAAACCGATGTAGAGTGAAGCGGGCGGAGAGGCGCAGCGTCAGCAAACCGCTATGAACACTAGCAGTCAACGGGAGGGAAAGATCTAAGCTAAGCCACGGGGAGTGATCGCAGTCAGAGCGCGAGCAGTAAATGAATGATAGCCGGCGGGGGAAATGAAGTGTCCCGTCAAGGGACCCAAACACAATGGTGCAATGCTGGGGGCCGGCGTGTGGAGATACTAGCAGGAGAGGGAGGTGGGTCATGTGACGTGGGCAGCACTAGCCCGAGAACTAGAAAACATTACGTGGTGTCCCGGGAGGGACAGAAAAGAGACAGAAACCAGTCCTGCGCTGCCATAAACTCTTCGCTGGCCAGTGAGGAGTGGGAGGGCGGGGGCTGCCTGCGCATGCGCGCCACTCTTCAGTTTCGTTTTAACAAGCGCGAGCCCGGAGAAGAGAAGTGCCGCATGAAGTCCCGAGTCCCAGGAGGGGGCCCGGGTGAAGACCAGCGGGGAGACTGCGGGGCCCCCATGCCTATGGGGAGAGCTCCGCTTCTTGGTAGAGTGGCAGAGGAGCTCGAGTGCTCTGCGGGGCTCCCTTGGCAGATGGTGCGAGCCCGAGTCCGACTCCGGTGAGGTAAAGGGGGGGGCTGTGTGCCTGTATGTGTGTGCCTGCGTGTGCATGCGCGCGCCTGTGTGTGTGTGTGTGCATGCAGAGGGGTGGGGGCTGGCTGTGTCTGTATGTGTGTGTGCCGTTAATGCATGCGAGCGAAGCGAAAGCAGGGGCTGGGAGTTCGTCTGCGCAAGCGCGGCTCAGACGCGCGCTCCCGCGGTCAAAACTGAGACAGCAAAAGCGCGCGTCTGAGTCGTGTCCACATTCCCAAATACGGATGACAATAGTTGTCGAAGCTGACAGCAATCAATGCTTCGCATTGAATGCAGGTCGTGCTTCGACCTAAAAAAGGTATAGTTTAAAGATTGGAAAGTCGTTTTAGGGAAAGGAAATTAATAGTGGCATAAGTAGAGTTTAGTAGAATGCTTTGAATCATTTTGCGGATTTGGGCTTCTTTCTAAAGGAAGTAGAGGATTTTAGGTCGCTAGGTTATGATTTCACCGGCACAGCTGGTGACAGTTTATTTCCAGTCACAGTACGACGGTGCTTAATCAAGGTTTTCTCACAGGTTTTGCAACTTTCTGGTCGTTTTTTGATGCAGAATAGATACATTTAGGTTTGAAGTTTGGTAGGTTGGTTTTTAGTATTTTAGGTAAAGGTGTATTTTTGGGGGGGGGGGAGAGAAGATAGAGTGAAGATTAGTAGGTCTAGGTATGGCAGATCAAAAATCTGATGAAACTAGTCAATCTGTCGAAGTTACTGATTGAATTACAAAAGAGTTGAGGGAGTTACTTAAAGAGTATTCATTATTTTTTTTTATAAAGTGCACATTTGACAAGGCATCTTAGTGCCAACTGTTCCAACTAGATAACATTTGAACTGAATCTACTAATAATGAACAGAGAAAAGCCATGTCTTTAACAGATTTCTGAATGAAGAGATATTAGATTGTGATCTCAATGCAATTGGTAGGGATTCCACAGCATGGAGGGCAAAAAAGAAATACTTCTTCCTCTCCATCTTCACCTCTTGATTTGGGGAATCACTACTAATTTAGCAGTGCTAGTTCTTAAATTGCGATTCCGCACATGCCAAGAGAAAGCTTGTTGGAAATATGCAGGACCTCCAGAGAACAAGGCCTTATGAACAATGCAGAGGGCTTTGAATGTAACCCTCTTGCTAACTGGTAACCAATGGAGGTGGCAAATGCCCTTGGTGATCGGGATAAACTTGGTGATTTTTATAATCAGGAGAGCAGTTGCATTCTGAAGTCACTGAAGTTTAACCAGGTACTTTTTTTGTATGCATAGATAAAGAGCATTGAAATAGTCTATTCTAGATAGAACTAATGCCATACTGACTATCTTTTGTAGGTCAACCGGAATAAACGGAAACACCTCCCTAAAAACCTGAGGAGATGGAAACAAGAAGATACAATCTTACTGATATGATTTGAGAAACAAAACGGTCTATCAAACCACATTCCAAGGTTTTTAACTTTGACTGGGCATGGGAGGTTATCAAGAGATAGAGGCTACAAGGAGGTACTACAGAACGAGAGCTAAGAACCAAAAAGTATAACCTCTGTTTTTTCAGAGTCATACTTTAGATAGTTGTTCTGCATCCAAGTGAGTACATCAAACATACATTCTTTGCAGTTGGTCACCACAACATTAGTATCCGATTGAGCGTCAACTGCGTATGACAACGGCAAAACCGAAGGATCTAATTAATTCAGCCAAAGGTGCAACATAACTGTTGACCAGAGTAGGTGATAATGATGAACTCTGCGGTACTCCAAAAGGTAAGATGATTACGAAGAATATCATTGGTTTTATCCACAATGAAGTGGGAAGAAGATTGAGATTGTATTTAGAGAAATGGAAATCTATCACAAACGACACATTAGTTATATCCATGGTCGTAGGCTATCAGATAGAGTTTGAATCAGTGCTTTGGCAGGTTCAAGAACCAAGAGAACTCTGCTTTAACGCAGAGTTACAAGATGTGGTGAGTTGCAAGATTATATCCATGCTAGAGAAAGGTGGTTTGCAATGAAGAAGTGGGTTTTGTAAGCACTTTGTTTGTAGTAGAGAAGAAGGACAAGGGATAGCGTCCTGTAATAAATTTAAGGGATCTGAATTGTTTTTTAACATACAGACATTTCAAGATGGAGGGAATCCATCTACTCAGGGGTGTGTTGGAAGGAGGCTGGTTAATAAAAATAGACTTAAAAGATGCTTACCTCACTGTTACTAAAGCAGAGGTCAGCCAAAGATTTTTACAGTTTCATTGGAAAGGGCAATCATATCAGTTTTTGTGCCTCTCATTTGGATTAGCTTCGTCCCCATGGTGTTTTATGAAGGTAATGAGAGCAGTTGTAGGTTTTTTGAGAGAGAGAGATAAGAATAACAATTTATCCGGACGACACTTTGGTCATGAATCAATGTTCGTGAATTACTGTCACAGCTGGGCATGGTGAAAGAGCTTTTAGTCTTTGGGTTTGGGAAAAGTATGGACAAGACAATTTTGCAACCCATACAGAGTCTAGAATTTTGGGGTTTTGTGCTAGGCATGGTCAAGGCACAGCTTCTGTTACCAGAGAAATTATTTTGGAAGATCAAGAAAGAAGCAAGGTTTGTCTTGGGGAGGCGGGACGGTCAAATTAAGAGACATAGCCAGAGTGACAGATCTTTTATCTTCATCAATTCAGGCTGTGTTCCCAGGTACGTTACATTACAGGGCCTTGCAGACATTGAAAAGATTGAAACTGTCAAGAGGGCGTTGGTATAGAGACATGGAGAGGATTTCATTAGAAGCTTGGAAGGAGTTAGAATGGTGGTTAGAGAACTTACAGGCTTAGAACGGAAGAACAATTTTTGGGATGAAGCCAGATTTTATATTGGAGACAGATGCGAGCAATCTTGGATGGGGAGCATTGTGTACAGATCAGGAAACTAATGGTATTTGGAGTTTGAGAGCAAGAAAGGATATGTAAATTGTTTAGAGAGGAAAGCAGGTTTATTTTCCTTTACAGACTTTCAGATCTCAGATCAAAGGAGCTTTTGTTTTGCTAAGGATGAACACTGTAACAGCGTTGATATATATAAACTGGTTAGGGGGAAGTAGGTCAAAGAAACTAACAGATCTGGCAAGGGAAATGTGGAAGTTTTGTCTGGAACACATGATTGAATTGATGGCTCAGTACCTACAAGGAAATGAGATCTGGGTAGCAGAATGAAATCCCAAGAATTATTAGATTTCAGGGATTGAAAGTTAGGCATGCAATTTTTTTGCAAGATTCAAGAGTGTATGGGTCCTCTAGACATAGGTCAGTTTGCATCCAGACTGACTCATCAGCTGCGAAATTACTGCAGCTGGAGGCCAGATCCAGGTGCTTTAGAAGTGGAAGCATTTACTGGATGAGTCGGAAATGAGGGGTTATGTGTTTCCTCCATTTGCGATGATACAGGGAGTATTAGTTCAGGTAAGAAGGCAGAGATGTCAGCTGGTGTTGGTAACACCATTTTGGATGACGTCTCAGGTTTGGTTTCCTACAACTATGGAAAAGGTGGTCGAGATTCCCTTTTTAGGTTTTGCCTCGCCAAAAAGATGCGCTCTGCGCATCTTTTTTGCGCAGGCAAAAACCTAATGAGAACTGTAGTGTGGGTTTGGGTCGGCCCTCGTCATTCATTGGCTGGCTCCATAAATGGAGCCTAGCCATTGGACGAGGGGCCTGTCCGTCAATGCCGGACCAGACACGGGGGCGTTCCCGAGATTCTTTGGCTTTTGCCGACGTCACACGACGTCAGCCGAAAGCCGGGAACGCCCCCGAATCCGGTCCGGCATTGAAGGCACCCGGAAGAAGTCCAGGTGAGTGCTTGCTTTAATTTCCCGCTGTTCCCACCCCCTCTCCTGCTCGCAGCGTCTCCCGTCCCCGTTCCCGCCCCCCTCCCGCTGGTGACCGTGCTTTCCTCTACAATGCCCGTTCCCGCCCCCCTCCCGCTCTCCGTGTCTCCGGGCCCCCTTTCCCGCTCTACAATGCCCGTTCCCGCCCCCGTGTCTCCGGGCCCCCTTTCCCGCTCTACAATGCCCGTTCCCGCCCCCAGCCGAGAGCTGAATTTCGCACTGTTTACCCCTAATCCGTGAGCCCGTTCATCCGCCCCCCCTCATGCTGTCCGCTTAACTCTTTTAACCCTGATTCGGACGGAGAGCACACGTTGAGTATGACACTGGTATCATTAGGCATAGACGGGTTCCAGTGATGTTTTGCGTGAGGTTTGGTACAAAAGGGGGTGGTGATGGGAGCAGCAGCGCGAGCTCTCCCCTGAAGTGAGGTGCAGCAGCTCCCCCAGCACTGAGCAGATGAGAGTTGCTTGGGGTGGGTGCCTTGCGGAGGGGTGGGGCTGCTAGTAGTATGTTTGGAGACAGCTACTGAACCTAATCCTTGCAGACTGCCTCACCCTACTGCTTTCAGCGTCACCGCATTTCAGAACCACAGGGGTCAGTGTGGAACAAGGGCGTATTGCAGCCCCTGTGGCGCGAAGCGAGCCAAACTCTTCCGGTGCTCCACAAGTGTGTGTGTGTGGGGGGGGGGGGCACCTGTAAGCATGCTGAGATAGTGTAGTGTAGTTCCTAGTTTCCCACTAGGCCCTGCGCATTGGAATAACATAAACAGTAGTATCGACGTGGAACTGCGGATATTCCAGGCCTCCACTGACTATGCTAAACTTAATTGGGTTGTGTTACCAACTAGCTCAGAGGTCACTGGAAACTTTCTTCTCTGCATAGGAAGTGATCAGCTTCCCTGGCACAGACAAGAAGGGATTCAGTTTTCCAACAACCGTGCAACATGACAACTTTGCTCCTCAGATCAAGAGTCGATCTCTAGGGTCGTGTGAAACAATAGACATAGATTTCACTCAGTCAGTCTGGTGCAGTTTACTTTCACAATATGTAGAGAATAGAGAGACGGGCGTTTATCAATAAAGGTTGACATTTATTGAACAGTCTTTCTTCTCGTACAAGAGAAATGTATTGCCACAATTGCAATAACTGTTATTATAAAAAGTACGTACAGTAAGATAAGAATTGCGAAATAGAACTGTAAAAGCATTGATATGGTTTCTTAGCCATACAATGGTTTAAAAGTAATAAAACATTTATACAGTCATATATACATTAGGCTAACATACTCAACTGGTGCTTCTAACTAAGCCTACCCCGGTGTGCCTGACCTAAGCCTAACACGTGAGAAGGGGAGTAAGTAAGTAGCTTAAGTTAAGTTGGTTTTGCCAAGGTTTGTTTCAAGAATTCTCTTCTAAGGGTTTAGTCAACACCATACCTCTGAATAGAATGATGGAGGATTGGTATCTCCTTCAGGGGTCTCTCTCGATATCCCAGTCACCTGCGAGGGTAAACTGGAAGCGCCGGGACTGGATTTCTCTGCACGAGAAATGCAGCGGCTTCTCTCAGCGCGTCGGGAGGAAGGAGGGGTGACAGCGTCCGCGGGCAGCTGGGCTGGATGTCTTCGCAGAGGACGGCTGCACGGCTCCTCAAGCGTACTGAACCACAGTTCGCGCTGTAGCGGCGATAATGGTAATCAGTAGCTTCACCACCACAGGATAGCAGGCTGCAGCGACAGAGTGCTAGTTTTTACCAACACTGGTCATGCAGGCAGCTGGCATCAGCAACAGTAGCTCTCGCTCAACAGCAGCTAGCTTCGCTCTCACATTGCTTAAGGCAACGTTGGTAATATTTATACCTGACAGGTGCCGGGTTTGACGCAAGTTTGCTGGACATAAGACGTCAATAAAAGATGTCACTAGGAAGTGGCAGCTATCAGTTGCTCATTAGAGTTCTATTACTAATCAAAACATAGCAAGCGGGGATTTCCAGGTTTGCTAAGTTTTTATCTTGTTGAAGAACTCGGAGTGTTATCTAGGAATATCAGATAGTGACTGCTGCTCTGTCATTGCACTAATTGGTCGCAAAGGAAGTAGCAGAGAGTCATGCTGGAATGTGGCTCTGTGGCTCTGCTCGTGTGAGGCCAGAGATGACTTTTCAGAAAATCGCACTTGAACGGTTATGCCAATATAGGGAATAAAGGGCTTTATAGCCGAATAGGGGCATAAGGTCACAGTATCGATCAGGAACCTAGATAAGCACATGACACCCACTCCACGAATTCATGTCCATCAAAATTACTAAAACTAAGCAATTAGATGCATGTGTAACAATGTGTAACATAGCCCACCCCAAAATACATAAATGCATTCGAAAACAGGCGTACTTGTAATACATGGAATTTAGGTACTGTACTTAGTTTTAAAAGCATAGTAATCATTCAAAAAATTATTGCATATAAAATCAATGAACGATTATGCAAAAAGAATTACACATGAAGTATCTCTGACAGAAGAAATGCGAGATAAATCATCACATAAAAATGTATTGTAATAACATGTGTGCTAGAGGCTGGTGTAATGTTGTTATGTCTCTAGAAGTGTTTAGAAATAGAAGTGTGAAGCTTCTGTTCTCTAAGAATAGTTTTTACGTTAAGCAAAGAATTGTTCGTGCCAAAACGAAGAAAAAGGTCAATATATTTAAAAATTGTCCAATTCAAAGAAAAATCAGTTTACCAAAGCTCCTGGCAGTTTTTTGTTGATCAAAACTGAAGGCCGAATCCAGAGTTCATAGGAACGCTGTGTGTCGGAAAGCTTCTCAAAAGTTATTGTTTCTCTATGGGTGAGAACATCGTATCAGACAGGCTCGCAAAGAATTGGTCTACAAAATCAGGTGATAGTTCAACCAAATTAGATAGCGCTGAAACTTGGCAGGTGTGAGAATGATTGCTGTCATCGAAGGCAGGATCAGCAATGCTCACAGAACGTTGTACCTGGATGATGTTGCTTTTGTCACTCGCTCCACTGTTACCACTTGGCTGTAGTACAGGAGTCTCCACGAATGCCGTCATCAGGATTGGTAGCCGCTGGGGACAACACAATGCGTGAGCCGTTATTGGACTTAGCAAAGTATCGGCGTCCATTGGTACTGCTGATGGAAGTGAAAGACAGATGTCCAACACGCATTCCTCGCCGCAAAGCATACACCGTAGCACAGGTAAAATGCAATTTTGCCATATCGGTCTGAATGAAAGGAACCAGGTCATGTTTAGATCTCTCAGCCTGGCCAATCCGAGGACGTTAGTTATCCTGTCCCTGTAGCGCATTGCTAGGATTGTCTCTTCCATTCCCATGGGAGCTATGTCTGAGCCGAGGCTTGCCATAACGAAGCAGGAGGGTCAAAAATAGAATCCCTGCGATGAGTCCAAAAAATAGTGGAATACCACCAAAAATGGAGTGCACAAAATTAGGAAATATTCCCAAAATTGCCTGGAAGGGTGTTAGCAGTCCTGTAAAGACTGTCTTAAATATGCCTGGGATGCTCGTGGCACTAGACATGTTAAGGAGTTGCTCGAGCATTTGTACGAAATGCACGGGGCAATTTGTTGATAAAAGGTCATGAACCTCAGTAGCCGTCCTTGCGACTAGAAGATCATACGTCTCTTTAGATGACGTTAAAGGCACTGTTGTCTGTAAAAGCACAGATTTCATTTTGCTTAATGTATCAATTCGTATAGAATAGAGATTCAGACGAGGCCAGAGGGGAGTCACTATGTCTGGAGGCCCGCTCGGGAACAATGCTTGCATACAGCATTTGACCATGGACGTTACTTCTACTAGATAACTTAGTCCGGGCGCGAGGCCACAGCACCTGTGATCCGTTCTTAGAATGTAACTCCCGTTTGCGAGTTGCATAAAGAAGGGCTCTATCTGAGTTGCAGGTGTGACTAGCTGGTGGCATGAAAGGTTGTTTGAATTTCCATCACATGCTCCGTGTAAATTAATACCCTGACACAAAAGTATACCGCTTAGTGAGTGTTTACAGTTGTCACCACTAAGAAATACATTTTTGTCACTGTCACTATAGCAAGAATGAGTGTATGGTAATTTCCATTCGGATTTTATATATCCTTTACCCAATTGTTCATACTGGCCAGCAGGTATGTATTCAAGGCACTTATGAAATCGGAAAGTTGTTATCGGAATTGTGATAATTCCGTGTATTATCCATTCAATGACAGGACTCTCTGACATTGTCAATGGTAATCTCTCGAGTTTCTCGATGCTCAAAATTGTATAGTCTGCTCCTTTCTGTGCCAAACTGATCTGTTTATCAGTAAGGTTAAAAATGGAAAACAATGACGTTGTGTTAATTAAACGCCAAGGCACATAGCCTGAACGAAGATTTTGCAGCGTCCAGCCTAGTTCTATAATAGAGCGTAGTTGAGACTGGCCATGTTGTAACATTAGCAAATCTCTGTCTATCACATCAAAGGCAGAGGATACAATATTGTCCAAAGAATATATTCTGGAAGACAGAGTCATTAACCCATTGTCTACCACAGAAAGTGATTTCTCCAAATTAATACGATCAATTTCTCGTATTTTTTCAGCAGTTTCAATTTGCTTTACTTTCCAAGCCTCGTTGTAAGCAGCATAGATACTGGTCGCTATGAAACGCTTTTGACGCTGTTTGCGTGGTCCAAGAATGAAATCGCGCAAATCAGCACCATCTTTTAATAAAGACAAGTGTTGCTTAATTTCAGCCAGTGTGGATGTAGCTAGCCATTCTAGGCAGAGTTTACCTACACTGTATGTTGTTATTATTCCTGGATGTTGTCTCTGGGAATATCTTGAGTCTAATCTGGTCATTTTTAAACCCTGTGTTTTATTCAGGAATCTATCTTGACATCTATTTGTGTCTGTAGGCCAGATTAACCACTTTTTCCAATCAGGATGTGTTCTGTTGAAATGTAAAATGTGTGACACGTCTAACTCATTATCTGCAGTTGCATTCTCAGCTATTGGCTTTGGTATAGACGGTGTTTTCATTTCTTTGTTCTTAGCTAGGCCAAGACAGGATGTTTGGTGTACAGTGTCATTTAAAAATAACATTTGTTCTGGTATCATGCAGGTTCTAAACAGTGCTTCTAAGCCTTGCACCTGCCAATCTTTTGTACCCCAAATTGTTTTCGTTTCAATATTATTTTTCCAATAATCAAAACCAAATGTCATCATTTTATCATAAAATGCTTCTGAATATATCAATTTAGAATTTGTCAGCATTGTTTTCATTCCTGTTTTATCTAACAGTTTATAATAAAACGTTTCTGCATCACTGGTGTTAAACCCTGAAAAATATTTGAATTTCTCAAAAAATGCTTTAGAACTGCTTTTGGGTGGTGTAGAACAATGTTCCCATTGATTATACATAAAAACATTTCTAGGCTGTGCAGATTTATGCAAGTAATGATCCCCATAGTGGGTGTAACAGAATAACTGCTCATAACTAGATGAACCTTGTAAATAATCATGATCTGTGAATCTAGCTGACATAACTAAATCAGACATCATGTCATTAATACTGTTAAAGTCCCAATCATCAGAGAATGTACTTGGTGTAACAAAGTCACTTAAGGAAACCTTTAGTTGATGAGGATACTTCAGGATTTCGACCGGACCATAGATCTCATAGTCTGTTTTCTCCCATACTACCCCACCAGGTATTGGAATTGCTGTGACATTTACTGTTGACAGTTCTCTTTTCTTCACGTGGGATGATCTGTGTGGTTTCAGGACTAGGTTGATGTTCTGACTTGCTGTGTCCATTGTAATATATTTTCCTTCAATGAATTTTCCCAAACACAGTACCATGATGAGCCAAAGCAGGAGGATAAATACACCTAGACCGAACCAGAACTCTAGCCAAGGGGAAACAAGGTAGATTTTCTTCAGTTGATGAAAGAGTTCCGTTGCTTTTTCTTTAAAAGATTTTTTTGTTTCTGGCATCACTTCGGGGTCATTTAAATCTTCAGAGAAGTTGTCGAAGTTGATGAAATAACCAGAGGCAGTTCTGTCAATTGATGGGATTGTTCTTTCAATCTGTCTCTCGGTAGCATTTTCTGATGCCACATTAGTGTAGACTGGTGTTGATTCTTGACGAACTGTTTCAATCTGTGTTTCAAGAGGCACGAGTTCCATGGCATTATTGCATAGTCCTTCATTGTGCACTGCAGGCTGATCGAATGTGATGAGTCTTTCAGTTTGAACCTCTTGGATTGTTGCAAGTTTGGGTATTCTGTTGTTTCTTGGGAGTCCACTGGGCCTACTGTTGATTATAGGCCACATGCTTGTGGTTTTACCAGATCGATGGACACGATTCTGTTCTCCTTTTTACCAGCAAGGGGCGGTAGCACAACTGATCTTGTTCCGGTGACTGCCAAGACAGGTACTGCTTTTCTGTAAGAAGGCCCAAATTCCTTCTTCACCGCGATCTTTTCTCTGACTAGATCCCCAATCTTTGGAATCCAGACAGGCCTTGCTGGGGCTGTTGCGGGTGGTGCCTCGTCAGTGGTACTTGGCTGTTGCTTTAACTTTATGTTGCTTAATGATTTTCTTGTTTCATTCAGTTCCTGTAAAACAGCCAAACGGTCTTTTACTTCAAACTGCTTTGTTTCTTTTTGTACCACTGACATCTGACTATCGAGGTCCTGAACGTTCATTCTAATTCCGAACAATAGTTCGTATGGGCTGAAACCTTTTAGAGAATTTCTTGGCATGTTGTTAAGACTAGTCTGGACACTTATTAAATGTTTGACCCACCCAGCGCCTGAACCTAATACCTTCGCTGTTATAGATTGCTTTATGTCCCGGTTTTTTCTTTCCATCACACTTGTGCGATGGATAAGAATACCGCAACCCAATTCCCATGCTGGCCATGGCCTCCCTATAAGCTCGAGAGCTGAAAGCAGGACCCTGGTCAGAATGGAACGTGGTAATTGCGTATGTGCCGATATGGACTCGCTAATCTTTTTATAACAGTTCTAGCGTCAGCCGAGTGCTGGAGGCCTCATTATTTAAGTGTATTTCGTCTTAAACGTTGTACACTGGGACGCGCTTCTCTTCTTTAATTGCGCAGATAGACCGCCTTATGCTGTCTAGAAGGGATCCTGAAACTACACTGGCCATTTCATTACTGCGATCTCTGTTGCAGTCTTCACAATTTTGAGCAAAACATTGAATATCTATACTCATTCCTGGCCACCAGTACTCTGATTGTAATTCTTTCAGAGAGGCTTTGATTGTTTGGTGTTTCAGACCCAACCCCATGTGTGCTTCCAGTAGGAGGAAGCCCCTCCTGCTCCTGTTTGGAATTACTCTATCCCCCACTCCAGGGATTCGAGCAAAAGGAACGGAGTTTGCATCGATTATGTATGCATAATTGAGTGGATAGTTTACGGGTAGTGCTGCGCAGTCGCCTTTTACGGTCGTTCTTACTGCCAGCATGGTTTCCCCGTCTATATACTTATCTGTACGCTTTTTTGTGACTACGGAAGCCGGGTTAGTTGCTTCCGTGGTGGCTGTATTAGCCAATGAATTCCCTGCAACGTGAACGCCATCACGTTGAAGACTCTGTGCGTGAATCACGTGAGTCATTTGTAGTTCTTTGTGTAAAAGAGCTACCTCGTTCCAGAGCTTTTTATGCTTTATTGTGGCACCTGTGTCATCTTTGTAGTCGTTTTCGATCCAACTCTGCAGTTTGTTATTGAAAGAATTGATGCAAAAATGAGAATCGCACACTATAAGTGTGGGGAATTCGCGTTCTGCATTTTCGAGCGCCATCTTTAAAGATCTGATTTCAGTTCTTTGAGCCGAACAGTACTTAACTGATTCAGTTTTTGTTATTTTCGGTTTGATTTTACCGCACAGCCAACGACATTTAATGATCGCACATGCTGCATCGTAGGATTTTCTCTCTACGTTGAAATGCTGTACAAAGCTATCTGTGTAGATTATACAGGCGTATTGTGGGAGAGGCAGGATTTCGATTGGCAGAGGATATTCTTCTTCATAATCTAAATCATTCAGTTCTGTGTATTGCGGGGCGAAAAAGTATTTCACATCTTCCGCTCCTAGAGAATCTATGCACTGTATCCATTTTGGATTCAGTGACACTGTAGGCAGGTTTACTGGGCTGAATAGCGCCTCGAAGGCGGATTCCGCTGTGAGGATATTAATCCGTTTGCCGTGTGCTAGTTCTCTTTCATTTGCTAATGCGATTTGCACTGCGTTCACAGTTTTTTCTGTGCGACTGAATGTTTTTTCTGCTTGTGTGTACAAGTGAGATTTAATTGAAATTGGTACCTTTTCTCCCTCATTAGAGGTTAGGTATGTGAATCCGCATCTTCCTGGGATGACTCGGATTACAAGATCACGTGTGTTGTCACGTGTATCTAATTTTGTTTTTGCTAACATGTCTGTTTGCAGTGATCTCAAAATTTCTGTGTGTTTTTGAGTCCAATTGATTTGTTTTAAATCAGGTTTAATTAGTTCGTAGAGAGGTTTAACCCTCTCTGCGTAATTTAGGATGTAAGTTCTTCCGAAATTCAGAAAACCTAGTATTGATTGTAAATTCTTCAGCGTTTTTGGAGCTTGGAGTACAGCGCACTTCTCTAAGAAGTTGTCCGCTAGGCTTTTCCCTTCACTTGATAATTCGTACCCTAAAAATAGTACTGTCAGATGGGCAATTCGGGACTTTTTAAAGTTGAATTTGTAACCCTCCGCTGCGAACCCAAGTATAATGGTGTTCACTCTTTTCAAGTGAGTATCCAAGTCGTCGTCTGTGAGATAAATATCATCTACGTAAGATAATGCTTCATCATCATAGATCTGTAGTAACTCTGTTACCCTAGCTGAGAATAGTCCTGGGCTGTTCTTGAACCCCTGTGGGAGTCGACAGAATTTTTTCTGCGACCCAAATGCGGAGAAAGCGGTCAAGTATCTGCTTTCTGGTGCAATGTTTTGACAAAAGAAACCATTAGAAATGTCTAATGTCGTTTTGTATCTTTTCCTAACTATGTTATTCATTAGGGCTGCACTATGCGAGTTTTGTACTGCAAAAGTTTTGCAACATGTATTAAGATGTCTGTAGTCCAAAACTAGACAATATGAATTGTCTGGCTTGGAGACAGGAAACAAAGGATTGTTCATTTGAGAGGTGCATGTTTCAATCACCCCCTGGTACTCAAGTTGATCTAAGATCTCCCTGGCTTGTTTTTTAGCTTCTT
The DNA here is from genome assembly GCF_964263255.1 of Lissotriton vulgaris. Classification (NCBI taxonomy): domain Eukaryota; kingdom Metazoa; phylum Chordata; class Amphibia; order Caudata; family Salamandridae; genus Lissotriton; species Lissotriton vulgaris. The sequence continues at coordinate 217,097 of NW_028253159.1, forward strand.
GCTTTATGGGATACTGCCGTTGGGCAGTTGGTTCACTTTTTAATTGGATTTTGTGAGGCGGTGAATCCTCATCCCATCCTACGTGATTTTTATACAATGCAGGTGCCTGGGCTACTGCCCATTTCCTGGCATATGTGTATTTTTTGTGAATCGGAATGTGATTCGAGAAGGCAGGCATAATCACTTCTTCGCCACGAGGGCACTCCCTGACAAACTCCGGGGGCCAATCTTTTTCAGCTAACAGAATATCATAGCCTTTTGAGAGCTTATCCCAAAATAGACCCTTAATTTTCCTAGTCTTATCACCCTCCATACGCAATGTTATTTCGTATATTTTATGGGGCTCGCTAAGTCTGGCGTCGGCAGTTTCAACCTGAATGTATTCATTCGTGTCCACTGTCTCCAGATGACTCATCAAGTTCTTGCGCGCTATACTGATCTCTGCTGCACTGTCCAACATTGTCAATGCCCACTCCCCGTTTTTCAACTGTGTCCTCAGTATTCTCGGCATGGTTGATTACTCTAATACTGGCTACCTTCTTTTTCTGAAATTGAGATTTTTTATTTTGAGCAGGTTCCTTGTCTTTGGACTTGGTGTGCTCTCCTGGGTCTGACCGTCCTCTTCTTTCCGAATTCTGTGGAAGAGATCGAGAGGGACGTGTATCAATACTTTGATATCTATCAGGTTTTTTTATATTATCCCTATTTCTAAGGTTATATCTTTTCTCAGAGGGCTCCCGTTGGGGAGACTGGCGTTCTCGAGTCGGAGTTCTTTCCCTCCGTCGAGGAGACCTTCCTCTGGACTGGAAAACTTTTTCCTTGGGAGTGGATTGTTTATTTCCATCCCAGCTCTTTTTTGGAGTATTTAAATTATTTTTAATAAATAATTTTTCAGGATTTTCGAGCAGTTGGGGCTTAACTGGTTTTCCACCCAAGCTGTCTCTACCTAATTCTTCATAGCATTTTTCTATGATTTTTGCAAGCTCAACAGGATCTTTTATATCTGTTTCCCTCAACTTCTGGCGAATCGCCACAGATGCTGCTTCTCCCTTTACATTGGCTAATAATATAGCCGTGACCTGCTTGAAGTCTTTCAGTAATTTCATACCTAGATTTAAAGCTGGTTCTGGACCGAATTCATTTTGAATCTGTTTTAGCACGTCTGGTATTACCGCCATAGACGGAACACCGTGTGTTTTTGTGTAAATGGAAGCAAAGACTGTACCCCAAGTGTCGCAGTCCTCCACGTGTGGTGCGATTCCCATAGGAAGGCAGATGGTCAAGATTCTGTGTTTCTCAATAGGGGTAGTATCAGGAAATACTGCCTCTATTTGAGTGATTTTCTGGGCTAACCAGAAAGGAATTTGTTCCCGTTTTACGGGTGTTTTACCAAGACATGACTGTATGTTCTGTGGTGTAATTTTATTTGTGTTCCCCTGATGAGGGGTCAGCTGTGGTGAATTAACAGCTGGCTGGACTGTTGCAGTCCGTATTACATATTGGACTAATTGCCTATGTATTTTTATTAATGTGTTTAGCTGTGCTAACAACTCTTCTTTTGACATTCTTGCAATGTCAGGATGTGGTGTGTAGCTGGCTAGAACCGGCCACGTGGCTCCTGGTCTACCTAGTGGACCGAGCCTAGTTATGTGATCATTGTGTTTTAGGGCGCCATTAAACCAGAGCAGGTGCTCTTGAAATTTAAGTGGGATTTCAATCTCCTCGAAAGGAGCGTACTCTCCCGGAGGTTCCTCTATTTTGTAATAGTGAAACTCTTGTGTTATAGCGTTTACCGCTGGAAAGTTTATCCATGAATAGAATACCTCTGTCTGCCGATACTCGTGAGCCTCTATCACGAAAATTACTGTACCACCTTGAGGTGGCAGTCCGTTTTCTATAAGTTTTAAAGTTATAGATCTTCTTAACTGGACCGGGATGATAATAGCATCCGGGTCTGTGTATTCGGGACCTTGCTGAGTCGCATCTACTGCGGCCCCAGAGGTGCCGTTGTTTTCTACTGACATTGTATGAATGCAGTTTTTGCAGAGTAGGTCTCCAAGGAGACAAAGATTAGATGCACAATATTTTGGAACACTGTATCCTTCAACGTTGAATAAACCGGAGCTTTACATAGGAATCTCTTCCTACTAAGGTCGGGCGGATTTTAACCTTTCACCCACTCCAGACGTCTATTGGAGTATTTACGGGTGAAAGGGGTGTGAAATATGCACGACTGAGTTACTCTACAAGTCTTACGTTAGTTTATCGCCTTACCAAACGTTGGGCGCCATGTAGTGTAGTTCCTAGTTTCCCACTAGGCCCTGCGCATTGGAATAACATAAACAGTAGTATCGACGTGGAACTGCGGATATTCCAGGCCTCCACTGACTATGCTAAACTTAATTGGGTTGTGTTACCAACTAGCTCAGAGGTCACTGGAAACTTTCTTCTCTGCATAGGAAGTGATCAGCTTCCCTGGCACAGACAAGAAGGGATTCAGTTTTCCAACAACCGTGCAACATGACAACTTTGCTCCTCAGATCAAGAGTCGATCTCTAGGGTCGTGTGAAACAATAGACATAGATTTCACTCAGTCAGTCTGGTGCAGTTTACTTTCACAATATGTAGAGAATAGAGAGACGGGCGTTTATCAATAAAGGTTGACATTTATTGAACAGTCTTTCTTCTCGTACAAGAGAAATGTATTGCCACAATTGCAATAACTGTTATTATAAAAAGTACGTACAGTAAGATAAGAATTGCGAAATAGAACTGTAAAAGCATTGATATGGTTTCTTAGCCATACAATGGTTTAAAAGTAATAAAACATTTATACAGTCATATATACATTAGGCTAACATACTCAACTGGTGCTTCTAACTAAGCCTACCCCGGTGTGCCTGACCTAAGCCTAACACGTGAGAAGGGGAGTAAGTAAGTAGCTTAAGTTAAGTTGGTTTTGCCAAGGTTTGTTTCAAGAATTCTCTTCTAAGGGTTTAGTCAACACCATACCTCTGAATAGAATGATGGAGGATTGGTATCTCCTTCAGGGGTCTCTCTCGATATCCCAGTCACCTGCGAGGGTAAACTGGAAGCGCCGGGACTGGATTTCTCTGCACAAGAAATGCAGCGGCTTCTCTCAGCGCGTCGGGAGGAAGGAGGGGTGACAGCGTCCGCGGGCAGCTGGGCTGGATGTCTTTGCAGAGGACGGCTGCACGGCTCCTCAAGCGTACTGAACCACAGTTCGCGCTGTAGCGGCGATAATGGTAATCAGTAGCTTCACCACCACAGGATAGCAGGCTGCAGCGACAGAGTGCTAGTTTTTACCAACACTGGTCATGCAGGCAGCTGGCATCAGCAACAGTAGCTCTCGCTCAACAGCAGCTAGCTTCGCTCTCACATTGCTTAAGGCAACGTTGGTAATATTTATACCTGACAGGTGCCGGGTTTGACGCAAGTTTGCTGGACATAAGACGTCAATAAAAGATGTCACTAGGAAGTGGCAGCTATCAGTTGCTCATTAGAGTTCTATTACTAATCAAAACATAGCAAGCGGGGATTTCCAGGTTTGCTAAGTTTTTATCTTGTTGAAGAACTCGGAGTGTTATCTAGGAATATCAGATAGTGACTGCTGCTCTGTCATTGCACTAATTGGTCGCAAAGGAAGTAGCAGAGAGTCATGCTGGAATGTGGCTCTGTGGCTCTGCTCGTGTGAGGCCAGAGATGACTTTTCAGAAAATCGCACTTGAACGGTTATGCCAATATAGGGAATAAAGGGCTTTATAGCCGAATAGGGGCATAAGGTCACAGTATCGATCAGGAACCTAGATAAGCACATGACAATAGCTCGGTGGGTTACCGCACACTCTGCGCTGAGTTGAGTATAACGTATTAAATACAATCGTACTTAGTCAGCTTTTCTATCGACTGATGCCAACAGAAATCAGTACTGTTCAGATACTTTTAGCCTTTGTTAAGCATCTCCGAGAGCACTGCAACTTCATGAAAAGCAATTATTATTAACCGAGCAGCAGATAGAGAATGTCTCTATATTAATAAATGAAAGCAATCCAAGTCCAACAACTGATTTTGTCCCGGGTACCTAAAATCGTGATAAGTCATCCTCTTTCAGGCCTATTTTTAAAAGTCGATTGTGCTAAAATAGCGTCCTGACTCTGCCACCATCTGAAATTTATGAATTTATAGGTTTGTCAATGAAAGAAACTTCTCAGTTGCTTACTGCATCGGTTTGTGATGCGATGTTGTCTTTTTGCTCGTATTTGTAAAGCACATATATTGGTATGGCCTCGCAGCGCTGTGCGCGGACTGGAATATGCGTCTTGTATGTGAAGAGCTGTCAAAGCGCCATGTTCATCTTTCTGTAATTCGCGTTAACATTTTGCTAGAGTAGCTCACGGTGTCCATTAATGCGCCTCTAAGCGCTCTACTCACAATCAGTGTGAAACAATATAAACTTTGCTGCCCAGTGTAATCGTACGGTCAGGGTGGGGTGCTGACGCCGCTTTTAAAAGTGCGCCACAGTGCCTCATGCCCACGTGACTGGACGGGGGGTGCCGACACCCTCTGACAGGAGGAATCCCAATTCTAGGGTTTCTCAGACTATGCGGCATGGGAGGACAGTGTGCAGCTACCGCATGGGCGCCCTGCCTTGTTTACATAGTTACTCAAATGTTGTTGACAGATAAGAGCCGGAAGCCATTGCCGGTCTGCCAAATTGCATGCTTGTTGCAACACGGCAGTCCATGTAAGGCCTTCAGCGCTGTCTTTGCCCTCACACCATGATTACATTATATACATTGAGCAAACCTTACCTACTCGAGGAAGGAGGGCACTCAAATGCTGAAGTGCAAATCATTTCTTCTGTAGGTCTATCTATGTGTCTCATATTTCCTGGCTCTGTGTGTTGTATGCAGGCACTGGTGTTTGTGTGCGCGTGGTACAATGTTTATGTGGCATTTTCTATCAAAGTTAGGCTTTTAATAGCGTTGCATTCAATAGGTGTCACAGCTGTCTGTGCTAGATATTCCAGTTATCATCCTCAGAAGGATGAAAGGCTGAGGATGCCAGTGACAGCAACAAGCCCTTTATTCACAAAGCTATGGTGCCTTTCGAACAGTGAAGTACAGGCGTAGATTTGGTGTCTATAGCAATATTAAACATGTATGAGAGGCGTTTGGCTGTAGACAGGATATGTATGTGTGCTCACGAAAAGTTAGCAAACTGTTGCTGTGGTTGTAGAGGCACCGGGCAGCAAAATGTCACATTGAGATAGTTGCCTGGACCTTGTATCCGCACTGGGTTCAATCTCAACTTCCTATGCTCACCGAACTGTGACTACCATTTTTCTTGCCAGCCATTACACTACCCGTCTGCACTTCAAAATTGCATCCATAAACAACCTTCTTGATCTGTCAGTGGCGTTTGATAGAGTGGATGAGGCTTTAAGTGGAGCGCGTCCTGCCGGGGCTCATACCTGGGGGTAATTAAAAACGGACTTTGAAACGGGTCACTACCAGTCCCCTTAGGTGTGTCCATAACTTTACAGGGAAACACACTGATCTACTCCTCCTGAGCGATAACTGCACAAATACTTATGGTAATCCATGTCGGCCATGCAGTCCATTTTTACATTTCACGTTTTACTTCATCATGCATTCCCTAAGAGAATTTGCTTTCCCCAGATGTTGTGTTTCCGTATTTATTCCTACATTATATGACTCTTTTGTAGTGCATACTGTGAACCGATTCACCTCTAAGTTTTTGAGTGAGTTAAAGTTGCGGACGGGTGTATATGACAGAGCATGACTGAGAGCTCTGAAGTTGAGGCTGAAGGCAGCCCTAGTGGGTTACAGTTATTGTTAGTGGGTCGTAAGTGTGTTCAGGTCACATCACGTGCACATCCAAACCGTGGCCCCTCTGCAGAACACACATCTGGATCGTCCAATATGTGCCAATTGGGAAAAGGTGCGAAGGAGGTGTACAGCTGTTGAAATATTGACGGTGGAAAAGTATAAGCAAATGAAGTGGTTACAGGTGAATGGGAGGTTCGTGTGGGGGAGGTGACGTAGAGATGATGAAAGGAAGTACATGCAGTAGGACAGAGTTAAAACACAGTTCCCAAAAATGTGAGATAAACTGAGGATCTGTAGAGAGTTTATTCAAAGTTGGAAGGGGGCGCGTGGTATGAACTGGGGCCCCCACCTTGCACATTTCCAAGCTGTGTGAATAACTTTTCTTCCAAGGCGAGCTTGCTAGTAAAATGTGAGCCTCTGTTGCCTACTTGCGACCCGGTTTAGTGTGTGCCTCTGTTGCCTGCTTGTGACCCGGTTTTGTGTGTGCCTCTGTTGCCTGCTTGTGACCCGGTTTTGTGTGTGCCTCTGTTGCCTGCTTGTGACCCGGTTTTGTGTGTGCCCTTGTTGCCTGCTTGTGACCCGGTTTTGTGTGTGCCTCTGTTCCCTTCTTGTGATCCAGTTTTGTGTGTGTCAAATGCAATAGGTGTAGCATTTGAGAGAGATTAGGCTATTGGCTTTGTAAATGACAATGCCATTTATTTATGTTTTCAAAGCCAACACATAAATAAAAATGTTGTCATTTACAATGCCAATAGCTCTAACTTTTCAAAAGGCGAAACCGTTGCATTGTAAATGCTTGTTGATAACATGTTGAAAGGGTTTGCTGAAAGCGGTGAAAGGAGTGGAGTGTGCATTGGTAGAGACACATTCACTCAACCTATTAGTTTGGAGAGTATCCGGGCATCAGGAAGGCTCAAAGATCTTTTGGGAGCAGCTTCGGTATCGCTCAATGAGTCTTAGGCACCTGGAACACACGCCAGGGATACGACTGAAAGACCGATTGTTTGGGCACCACCCTGGCGTCACCTGATTACGCCATTGTAATGCGGTAACTCGAGCCTGACTCTGGGCCGATGTTCCTAATACAGGCTACTCCTCTCGGCTGATTGAATACCAGTGTACTGTCCTGGCAATTAGAGTTTAAATAACGCTAAGGCAACTACTGTTTGTCCTGATGATGGTCTCCGTGATTTAATAGGGTGCCGAAACGCCGTCGACCTATCTAGCATCATATACAAAACTTGACTTCTATGTATTTTAATGGTGCTTTATTGACATTTCTGTACAATTGTATTTTAAACAGAAAACGTTTGTTTGCCTTTAAAAAACCCTTCTATGTTCCTATATCTACCTTCTGTATTTGATCCGTTAGTGTTGGGCACAGGCTTGTGTACCACACTGGTGAATTGTGGAAGGTATTTTCTCTGTATGGATCATTTGTTTATTGAGTAAACTTGAAAAGACCTCCGTCAGGCTGGACATGTCGCTCCAAATATAGATTTGATTCTGTCTATATTTATTGCTTGATACATTCTTGAATGCATGGGACCACTGTTGCTCTAAAAAGCTTGGAAGTGGTAATGCATATTGCTAGTCTCCTGGTCTTTAATAAAATCACGATTCTCTATGTAGTGCAACCTCTGAAAATCGACATTCATCAGCCCTCTCACCTTATCTAAATAACGTATCTTTTATGAAAACACAACAACCTCGTTCAATCGTTCCTCGGTGACATAAGCGATGGCAAAAGCATTAAATGAGCAAATGCAATCAGTCATATGCAAGCAAAAGCCTGAAATCTGTAAGCCTGTAAACCCAAGGTCAATCAAAGGGACTTGATTTAGGCTGCTGGAACCTAGGGGTTGAATACATGTCAGAAGCATGGTTTCACGAGAGATCATCACACCACTTGCATCTGAAAAGTATACCTTGTTAAAATGTACCTGTGCCAATGGAAAACGAAGGCCCATATCAAACAACTTATTGAAGGAACACTGCGAATTCCAAGAGGGATTATGCCATCAATAAGTGAAAAACAGTTAGGACTTGACTGTAAATAATCTGTGATGCTTAAGGTTATGCAATTTATAAAGGTTTATACAGTCTTAAAACCTAACGGGCAGTGTAAAATGCAGCAATAGGCAACTTTTGCCAGATATAGGCACTCCCTTAGAGACTTAAAGGTGTCAACAAAAATAGAAAGACAGAAAACAGTCCCAGGAAAGCTACGAATCATAAACAAAATGCATATATAACAAGTAGGGAAACTAGGTGATTAAGTCACTGTTTAACCCTTAGGTCACGGCTGTGCTGAAGTCTAGCATCTAGTTCACAAACTCACTCGTTAAAGGGATCAAGATTAGAAGCAGTCCTGAAGAGAGTTTAAGGGTGCAGGGCATTTAAGGACATAAACTCTGCAGTCTGGAGACGAAAGGGAGGGGCTAAAATATATCTGGAGTGAATAAACAGTTGAGGAAAGTCTAGTAAAGAAAAGGCATAGCTCCAAGGGTCATGAAACAAGATATTCAGTTGGAGGTGAAAAGAACCGCAAGTTCTCAGAAAAAGTAAAAAGCACATGGGTTTCTTTTTCCTTTTGTGTAGTGTAGGGAAAATCCTTAACTGAATTCAAAGACCCAGGATCACATTACCTAAGAACTCGCGGCTGCATGGTCTTCTAGTCTCCTGCCGGATTGATTTTAATGCTCCGCCACTGTATATATAATACAGAGACTTAGACAGAAGTTTGCCAAGCTAAAATTCTCAATCCGCCACCTTGAATGCAAGGTCTGTTCAAACACAATAACAGAAAGAAAATGCCCCTTGGGAAATTACCGTTATCTATGTGTGTTTTTGCAACAGAAAATCTAACTAATCAAATTATCAAATAAATAGACAATATCAAAGGAGAGAGCAAGTCAAAAAACAACGGTTTTTATTTATTACAAATTAATAAAGGTACAATAAACATTAACCCGTTGACTGCAGCGCGAATTCTGCCACGGTGTGGGAGATTTAAACAGTAGGTGTTGTTCGGACGCCCCCCACCGTCACGGGTGATGGGCGAGGGCCGTCCGCAGCACCAAAGGGGTTAATATAATCCAATCAAAACCCTTATACACAGAAGATAAATCCCAAAGGAAAAAGCAATTACAAGGGCATCAATAGGCAAGTGGGGATTCCAAATCGAGAGGGAAGGGTGCCGGGAGGGGGGTGGGGGTGAGGGGGGGGTTTGAGGTCTAGTTCCTTAAGGCCCTTCCCAAATGCTGCCGGAGAAATTATATATACTCAGACATGAGTCCCTTTCTCACTGCTCCATCAGGATTCAAGCAAGTCGGGCCGAAGACGGCTGAAATGCCAGAAACCGGTCCCCGGTAGCTTGTCTCCTTTCTGGTAAAGAATTGGCTTGGTAGTTTAGTCTGCCCTGTTCCCATGATGCACTGGGCCAGGGACAGACTGATTTGCATATAGCCAGGTTCTGAGCTGGGATGGGGCAGTGAGATAAACAACGGTGATGGATCAAGCCCTGATCTTTGGACTGGGTAAGAGTGGTCTGCTCAATTCAGACACTCTGTTCATCACCACCCCCTTTTGTGAATCGATTTTGGCCACTATAGGTGTGGCAGGGTATACTCAGACATGAGTCCCTTTCTCACTGCTCCATCAGGGTTCAAGCAAGCCGGGCCGAAGACGGCTGAAATGCCAGAAACTGGTCCCCGGTAGCTTGTCTCCTTTCTGGTAAAGAATTGGCTTGGTAGTTTAGTCTGCCCTGTTCCCATGATGCACTGGGCCAGGGACAGACTGATTTGCATATAGCTAGGTTCTGAGCTGGGATGGGGCAGTGAGATAAATAACGGTGATGGATCAAGCCCTGATCTTTGGACTGGGTAAGAGTGGTCTGCTCAATTCAGACACTCTGTTCATCACCACCCCCTTTTGTGAATCGATTTTGGCCACTATAGGTGTGGCAGGGTATACTCAGACATGAGTCCCTTTCTCACTGCTCCATCAGGATTCAAGCAAGCCGGGCCGAATACGGCTGAAATGCCAGAAACCGGTCCCCGGTAGCTTGTCTCCTTTCTGGTGAAGAATTGGCTTGGTAGTTTAGTCTGCCCTGTTCCCATGATGCACTGGGCCAGGGACAGACTGATTTGCATATAGCCAGGTTCTGAGCTGGGATGGGGCAGTGAGATAAATAACGGTGATGGATCAAGCCCTGATCTTTGGACTGGGTAAGAGTGGTCTGCTCAATTCAGACACTCTGTTCATCACCACCCCCTTTTGTGAGGAGAAATTAATCCCAACACAGTGCGGGCCCTTTGATGATATGGTCAGTCAACATTTCAGTAGTCCTCAGGACCATAATCAGAACAAAGAGAGGGTCAAACAATATTTTGAGAGAAGATTCATGAGACGAAAACACTATAAACAAAGTTCTGCGTAAATTAATCCATAAGCATACACTTTAGACGCTTCCTTTATCACTGGCGCAAATCACCCAGCTTGTAGTTAAAAAATCCAACTTGAATCTTGATAGATAAAAAACGGGCACAGATACCATCAACTAATTTTCTGAGCCCAGTGCCTGGCATATGACAACCTCTTCTATTCAATTTATCTGGATTAGGATTGTTACCCTAAGTGTCTGAGTGATGAATGCCATAACGTAAGAGTGGATATAGCAACCTGTGTAAAAATACAGCGGTTGCTCTTTGAATGAAAGTTATGGAACCGTTCGTCCTTCCGCTTCTTTGCATTTGCAGATCAAGTGAATAGAAGCGGAACATGACTAAAGAGGCTGCTTGAAGGAATCATTTGCATATGAGGGCTCACCTTCATGGCTTACGAACATAACCAAACTAGCTTTTCCATCCATGCATTCAAACCACAGTAAGATCATGCGTATCTGTGCAACGACACCCACGCTGGCAGAGCAATATTTTCTACCACACTGTCTATGGATAATGTCTCAGCATGTGCCACAACATACTGTACAGCTTATTTAAACAAGCATTTGCAATGCAATAGGTCTCGCAGTTACGCGAGTTTGAGCTATTGGCATTGTAAATAACAATGCCTTTTATTTATGTTTTTAAAACAAAAACAAAAGGCATTATTATTTGCAATGTGAATAGCTCAAACTCGCGTAAATGCGAGACTTATTGCATTGCAAATGCTTGTCTTTAAATAGCGCTCATACCACACTTCTACACTTTCCAAGCACTGTAAATTTCCAATGTAATGGTAGACAATTTATCAACCACAAGAGGATGGAAAGAAGAGTCTGCCTTGCTAGGGATGTATACACTTAACCCTCAGGCCCCTGCTGAGGGCTACGGAGAGAATTATCTCTCGGGACACCGATTCACCAAAATACCATGGGCCGCAGAAGGGAAATCTCACACCTTCCAACTTGGGTTTGCATCACAATATGTGCCCAGTAGCCCGCTATTTCCTGCTGGGGGTGGTCAGGGGAAGGGCATCAAGTGCAAACAACCGAAAGTAAACAGGGCTTCACAGGCCGCTTCCTTTCTCTTCTTGGTGCTGCCTTCATGACTCCCGAGCCTTTATCAACAAGGGCAGTGCCAGGGGACACAGCAGGGTTACCAGCAGCAACCAATGCTTAGTTTGTAATTAAAATAAAAACCACAACCCAGCATATTTCTCAAGCGGTCACTGCAGCTTGCACCATCCAGTGTCCCTGCAAACATTGCCGCATGCTTGTACCCATGCTGCCTACTACCCTCACACTTCTAAGTATGTGACAATTTGGACTTTTCCAGGACCCTGACAGCTGTAGGATTCACCCAGGCCAATTAATACCAATATTTTTGTAAATGTATGACTTTGTTAAACACTGCCCATGTTTTCTGATGTTAAAAAACAAGTGCCGGTGCCGAGCACCGATGAACACTATCACACATTAAGCACTGGCTGAAACATATAACACTAAAATGGATAAATATGAACAGAAATCAGATACTTACCCTTTAAAAATAAGCGAGTACAACCTAAGGACAGGAGGAGGTTGGGGCACAGGGGGTTGAGAGCCGGGTCAGGGGAGGGGTGGAGCAGGGACTGGAAAGTCTTTATTTTGTCCCTGCACTGTGCAAGGGTTTTTTGTGTTCATTGCAGTTTTTCTAAGAGTTATAATTAGATAGTAATTACCTATTAGATAGGTAATTACATTTCAATATTGTGTTTTTTGCCATCCTTTCAGAGTGAAACAAATATACAGTATCCTTGCATCTGTACTTGCGACATAACTTTATCTGGGTTACTAGTTGATTGTTTTGTTGATATTTTATGGGGCTGTTTAATTTGACTACCCCATGCCTAGTTTTCGGTATACTGGTTTTAATATTTGTTACTGAGCACAAAAATATTGGTAAACAAAACAGTCTCTGAAAACATTTAAAGCGCAATGATGACACGAGCAATTAAAGAAGACATTGTCCCTGTTTTTATGGAAGTTGGGTGGATGGCAATATAAAAAAAAAACAGTACCAGTAATTTGAAGAAAGCATTCTGCTTCTGGGTGTAATGGCACGTGGAGGAATTCACAGCCTATCGGGTACATCAATGATGTCACTACAAGCATCTTTATTCAGGGCCAGGTTTTTACTGCAATCTGCTTCTATAAGCACATTCTGGTTAAGGTGTTAACAGCTGCTAATCTCCTGCTTCACAATTATGGGCCCAATTGAAAAGTGAGGGTGCATAGTGATTAGGAAATAAAACTATAACTATTAACGTCTGAGAGCATGGGCAATAAAGCCATTAAGACGTCTAACCTACATTTCACCAAAGGTAGACACCGTAGCTTCAAGTTGCTGCTTTAAACAATTAATTAATTTGTAATGCAGAAAACAATATTAGATAATCCATTGTTACATTCTACGTATTCTGACGGCCTGTGACAATTTCAATATTTCATTTAGAATGCTAATATTGTGATAATGACGCTTCCTATTTCCACAGCATCGCCCACACCCCTCTGCTCGTCCAGCCTCTCTGTGTCCTTTAGTGAGAGACAAGGAGAAGGCACTTACAAAGAGTGATGAACACAGCAGAGTCCGACCCCTTACTTCCCGCCTACAAGCTGCGATAAGGGAGAAAAGGGCAGGATGATGAATGCGTCCACCATCAAGCATCCCCAGGGGTAGAAGGGAGGATTGATTGGGATAGGGAGAGTGCTTTTTCTTCTCACTCAAACCTGAGGACAGTGACAGAGGGCCCGTGGGATGCAGTGATGTCTAATCGAGGGACTCGGATTGCACCCATACTGCGTTTAAAGGAATGGAGAAGAGTGTGATGAATGCGTCAAGCCATCGGATTGAAAAACAAGCGCGAGACGCACAGGGGAAAGTTCTTACCTACTGAAGACATCCCAAGCTAAGCATGCGTGCGCATGAAGAAAGCAAAAGTGTCAATGCTTGCGACGAGGTCAGTTGCGTTGGGAGGTCATGGAGCGCGCGCCCGTGAGCTGAGGGAGCCCCGTGTGTTGGAGAAGCGAGGCAGGAGCCCACCCTGCACAGAGAAGCCCGGCGGGAGCACACCCCGTAGAGGGAAGTACGGCAGGTGCCCACCCCGCCTTCGTGAATTCCGCATGGTGCGGCCGGCGCAAGATTTCAGGCGGGGCTCCTGTGAGCAAGGTGGAGCCCCGTGTGTTGCTGCGCCAGTTAACGGGTAAAGAGGCGAGTCCCCCCTGCCATTGAGGAGGCCAGCCTGGGAGCAGCGCAGAGTCCCCACAAGAGCCAGTGATTGGAGTTGAGCGGGAGGCATGCTGGCCGCCGCACCTGGACAGGACATGTGCACGTGCATGGTGCGTGCAGGAGTAGTGATAAAGACGCCAGCCATACGCGTGCACATCTCGTGTCTGTTAAGCTTCAGCACAGACAGTCGATGTGCATGCGTATGGCTTGCGGCGTTATTACAACTCCTGCTCGCACCATACATGTGCACATCTCCTGTCCAGGACTTGCTGTACACGTGCACAGGTCCTGTCCAGCATAGGAGCCAAGTCAGCAACAATAGATCTCGCCGATAGCGAGCGACACATTGCGCTGCTTCGCTAGGCGAGACCCAAAACTTGTGTAAGGGAGGAACACAACATCTACCTCGTGCATTGACAGTTTGCCCTAATCCAATCTTGGTAGAAGCATGGTGGCGGAAATGAAGGCCAGTTGCTTCAGATACAATGCCTCTTCTACACAAGGTCTAATTAAGCTCCGTAAATCAACACCATATGAATTTGCATGTTATCAAATATATAAATTCCTAAAGAGCTTTTTAAAGTCTGATAAATGTTTTAAAATTATAAATGATCAAAGCTGTTTTTAAGGGTATTACGATCAACATTTTAAAACTATCAATTCAAGTCAATTTAAAAGAAGTTCTGTAGCAAACACGACACTGGATCAGATGAATGTGTCAATTGCCAGCCCGGAAGTAGCTCAGTCGGAGAATATTGGATTTAATGGCCTTAAAAAAGAAAATCCCGCTGTTGTTGACAAGGGGCCAAAGCAGTTCCCTCTCTTTGTTAAAAAACCTAATGCACAACCCCCTGGCAGCCCTGCTCAAATTCTGCAGCCAACAAGTGAAAAATTAGGGGTTACCCAACCGGTGACCATCTCATTGCATGTAAAGCCTGTTATAACCGACTCTGTTATAGTCGACCCGGGATCAAATGCCATATCACTGCCGGGTCCGATACTCCACCAAGACGAGGCATCATCGTTTTTGATTGTGCAAAAGGACCCCTGTCCTGGAAACATAGAAACAGCACAAGGGCACAACCAGTCTAAGGGTGTTTCTAGTGCCCGCAATTTCTCCAAAACTAAATCTCCTTTGGCTGAATCACAGATACAACCACAATCCACATTACAGAAGGCGGCCCTACCAATGTCGATGGATGATCGCATAGATAGTCAGCCATCCTGTACAGTTGATCCCTTCAGTACCATTCTCAGCCTGAACACTGAATCAGTAAGCGAGGTCCAGATGACGGTGACAGATATGTTAACCCGTTAAGTGCTTCTGTCGGCCGTTGGACGTCGCGCGAGCTACCTCCCTGGTGCTGCGCACGTCTAACGGCCGACGCGGCCCCACCCGTTTCTTTGAAATTTCAGCACTGGCGCTGAACGTTCAAAGTAGTTAAGGCGTTAAATATATTCTTGGATGAGGTGCGGGAGCTGAAAAGATTTCAGAGAGCTGAGCTAGCCTCTATTCATCAGCGATTGGAGAAGATTGAGGATGCGGTCTCAAGCTTTTCCATGAAGTCCTTTATGTTTTCTGTTTGGTTAATCATAGATCAAGGTTTTACTTATTGTATCAAGAGAATGAACCGGTTAAAAAATATGGTAAATATTTCAGATGTCTAGCAAGGAGCAATTGAAAGTAGTGTAATTTAATGTTAATGGCTTAAATAATAAAAAGAAAATGCGGGCTATAGAGATGTGGATTAAGACAGAGAATCCCTCTGTAATTTTGCTACAGGAAACAGCCATTTTTTTAAACAAAAATATCCATGCAATTGAAAGTAGTGTAATTTAATGTTAATGGCTTAAATAATAAAAAGAAAATGCGGGCTATAGAGATGTGGATTAAGACAGAGAATCCCTCTGTAATTTTGCTACAGGAAACTCCTATTCCATCCATAAAAATGCCTGATTTTTCGATGTTCAGGGCTTGGACCTCCTATCGAGGTTTTTCTTCGATTTCGGAATCTCAGAGATGGACAGCCATTTTTTTAAACAAAAATATCCATGCAGAGATCATAAATTCTGAGAGTGATGACTTAGGGAGTTGGTGTTGGGCCACATGTACAATTAAACAGAGACCTATAACTTTTGTAAGTTTTTATGCGCCAATTGAAGATGACTTTATCATATATGATGAGCTGTTTCAATCCCTGTTGACTGTGATAGGATATGTGGTTATTGGAAGAGAATTTAATATTCTTATCGACCCAATACTGGATTCTACTACTCAGACAAGAAAACAACTAATACCAAAATCTTTGAAAGTTCTCCAAAATTATAAAACAACTCTTGATCTTCACGACCCGTGCCGCTCGAATAATTTAACTAAATCAGAATTCACGTGTTGGTCAGGAAGATTTAAGTCTTCATCGCGCATAGATTTTTTTGGGGTTTCTAGGAAACTTAAATTTAATCAGCAGAGATTTCTTAACAATGGATTCTCTGATCATGGTATGTTGGTTATAGAGTTTTTCTTAGAAAATGGTGTAAGAACTCCTAAACGGTGTTTTTTTAATAAACAGTATTTAAACAATGAAGTATGGGACAATTCTATGAAGATAGAGGTTAAAGAATTTATTTCCCGAAATCGTGAGTCCACTCCAATTAATATCGTTTGGGACTCCTTAAAAACCTTTATCCGGGGCATGATCATTGGCAAGGATGCAGCTAGCTTGAAGGCAGTTAGAACAAAAAAGAGGAGCTAAGAGCAAAAAGTACAGGCACTAAGCACTATAAAGCTGCATAATCCATCTAGCACTAACTAATATCAGCTAGACCAGGCCAAACGGGAACTCAGTGCCTATTATTATGCCCAAAGTGAAGATGTCTTTCGACAACAATGCCAGAAGATATACGAAGAAAGCAATTTCACAGGGAGATGCCTAGCCTGGCAGGCCAGGGAACAAGCTGCCGCTAATCTTATCAAAGTGTTAAAATGTCCATCTACCCATTTAGAGACAGATTATCCGCTTAAAATAGGTAATAAAATGCTTAATCACTATGGTTCTATTTACAGCCAGCACCAGAGTGTAGACCTTCGAAAGCTAGAAACCTTTTTACATAATCATATATTGCCCTTGCTCTCTGAAGTTGAACGACTAACTATGGCCAGTCCATTTTCTATGGAGGAACTAGAGACAGTTATTAAGTATCTCCTGAATGGTAAGGCCTGCGGCCCAGATGGGTTTCGCTCCGGATTTCTAAAGGTCTTTTATTGCGCCTTTGCTGATTTTTTCCTTATTTTAATAAACTCTATGTAACAATACTTCTATCACTCCGTTTTAACCATTGTACAGCAGAGTTGATCCATCCAGATCAGAATGGTTTCATCGCGGGCAGGCAACTCGTTACAAACACTCATTATTTAATTGAAGCTTTGGATTATTTTGAGACACAAGGGATTTCTGCCTTGGTTTTCTTATTGGATGCTGAAAAAGCTTTTGATTTGGTTGTTTGGGAGACACTGTTTATTATTTTGGAGCACTTTGGGATCTCTGCTAAAATTACATCTCTGATTCGCAACTTGTATACCAATGCTAAAGCTAATGTCATCATAAATAGCTCGATGGTTGGGTCAGTTTCAGTTAAACAAGGCATGGGTGCCCTTTATCGCCAGTCCTCTTTGCTTTTTTTATCGAACCTTTGGCAGTCGCATTGAGGAACTGTGCGGAAATTCTCCCCCCGATTCCATCAATGGCTAAAGGGAAATTATATGCAGATTACATCATGCTTATTATTAAACCTGAATTACGAACTCAAGCCAAAGTATTTCAGCTTTTTGAGGATTTTGAAGCCTTGGGGAGATATCGTATAAATAAAAAGAAAACGGAAAAACTACTTTGTGGGGGGTAAAGCTCTGGAATTGCATCCAGATATACGCTGTTGTATTAATACTAAGCCCGAGAGATATCCTGGAGTCTTTTTTTCAGCATCGGTTAGAGATTTGTATGTCCTGAATTTTGATCCCCTTCTTCGGAAAGTTCAAGCATTGTTTTCACGCTAGAATGCTTTACCATTAACCATTCTAGGTCGAGTGGCATTGATAAAAATGTATGTCCTCCCCTTAGTTCATTTTTTGTTTTCAACTATTTTATGCTTTTCACCAGGTTCTTTTTTTACTCTGGTAGAATCTATGTTTACGGCATTCATTTGGGCAAAGAAGACTCCTCGCATTGCACTAAGCACTTTATATGAGGATTTGGAACAGGGAGGGCTCGCCCTGCCAAATCTCAGGGACTATTATAATGCATACTTTGCACAGTATCTATCAAGATTTAAGTGACAAACTTATAGTAAAAAATGATATATTAATTTCTTTTTTGATTTAATGTGTAAAGAAACTCAGATACCGGCCCCTCTGCATGTGCTTAAATCCCCTAAATTAGTCCGTTATAAGTCTTTACTATAGTTTTTTAAAAGACGTCGGGCACTGTTTAGAAGATATTCGGTTCCCTTTATTAATTCAACAACTTTACCGTCCAGCATTTTCCCTTTGATTGGGGTTATACAAGGCTTAGATCTAGCTGGTAACTGGGCTGCTGCAGGATTTTTTTAAGTTTCAGACTTCCTGAGACATGGGGTTTGGATTACGTTGGTGCAAATGTCACAATTAATCCCTAGGAATTTTATTCTTTTAGGGTCTTACAATATTCTGCATAGGTTTCTTGTCCAATTGGACATTACGAAGCTAGGTCAACCAAGTCAATTGATTAATGAACTCTCAATTATTGAACCCGATAAAAAACCTGGGGATTGGAAGCGTGGTCTCGCTCAGAGTAGGAGGGCTGATTTAAGTCAGAAGGCAATTAAAAAATGGCAGGATCAGGAGAACCACGCAATGCCCTTGAATACTTGGTCAGTCATTAATAGATTTAATTTTAGTATATTGCGTGGGGCTAACTGGCGGAGAATGTTATTTTTTAGTAAATGGCTACTTTATCGTACACCTGCCTCCATCTCTAAAATGTATTCTAATCATTCTGCGTACTGTTTCAGGTGTACTCATCATTCACCAGCCAACTGGTCACATGTCATGGTTCATTGCGTTAAGATTGAGAAATTTTGGGAAGAAAGGTTTACTTATTGTCAGATCGAATGTAATATCACGATCACACTGAACGAGAAACTAATCCTATATGGTTTTGACCCCGATCTCTTGTTTTCCGATCAGATGGCAAAATTATTTTATATTGCTATGGCAGTGGCCAGATCTCTCCTGCTACAGCAATGGCGTACAGAACAAATTCCACCCATGTATGAATGGCTACAAAAGATGAGACAAGTTAAAGCTAGTGAGCAGATTTTTGCACTGCGGGTAGGAGGGGGGTCAGAAGATTTGATAGGATCTGGGGGACATTTTATTATTATATCTGAGAGGAATTATTGCTCTTTTTGAGAGATTTTGATGATTCGAGTATATTGTAAATAAGTGCTGTGCTATAATTTTATGGTGTATAGACCTTGCTTTATCCAAAAAAAGACTTGTTAATATTTTGAGTTTAAGAAATGACGTTGGAATGTATATTTGTATTAATTTGTAATGACATTAAAGGACTTCAATAAAAATGTTATAAAAAAAAAAGTCAATTTAAAAAAGATATCACTGTGCATCCTTCTTTTACCAAACTATGAAAACAGTGCTACCCAGTCATCTTCATTGAACCTAAGCACCCTACAACAGGCTCTTTGCCACCCCTTCTGACAGACTCTCACGCTCCCCTCAGCAGCTCACCGTGCACCCTCCCCAAGCCACCACTCTTTAATCTCTCTGCCCATTTCCTGCCAAGTAGCCTTTTCCCCTGTATTAGCCTACTCCGGTCATCTACTGATTGCACCTCTGCTATCCCATCTCCCTCCTATGCTATACCACACCGCCCCTATTTTCACCTTCTATTCCCATCCTTCCAATGCACCTCTACCCCATAACACATGGTCTTACAGTATCCACCCCGGTAACATTGGTCTACAAATCCCATTCCCTTATCACGTGAAAAGCCCAACTTTCACCGACTTCTTGATTCATGGCTCCCCCAATCGTCCCTAAATCCCTATTCTTCCCCATTGTCTCCATCTACTAAGTTTATCCATGTCCATCTCTTCAACTGATCTCCTTGTACCATATCAACCCCAATTCTGCACTACACTCAGTAAAGTCACAGCTGCATTTGCGATTTTTTAAAGTCCAGACAGCAATTAGATTATCAGAAATGTTGTCCTTTAGGAGTGGGCGGGAATAAGAAAAAGATGTGTCGATGTCACCAAGCAAAATCGGTATGAAGTTGAAGGGATAAATTAAACTCCACAAGTAGCAACCTCTTTCCTATTTTCCACCATCACTGATTCTGTCCCATCCCTTGAGTTACATTAACGATGAAAAATCAAAGACATTGTCAAACTTATCGACAGTTGTCCAATACTATGCTCCCTTTAGGTATTCACAACCCAATTTTATACACCGAGTCTTTTCTCCCTGAAATGATCTGTTTGTTTAAGACAGCTGTAGAGGCACAGTGCAATATGTTTTCCTTGTACCATTTACCATAACTATGTTAAGTACAAGCATTTACAATGCAAAGGCCTCGCCTTTGCAAAAGTTAGAGCTATTGGCATTGTAAATGACAAAATTGTTATTTATGTGTTGGTTTTGAAAACAGATAAAAAAATGGCATTGACATTTTCAATCCCAATAGCTTAATCTCTCGCAAATGTGAGACCTATTGCATTTGCATCCCCACAGAGCCACACACATAACGACACACACAAACAGAGCCA